>NC_026003.2:96803236-97103236 GCF_000442705.2 Elaeis guineensis
TTGGATCACATTCTACCAGCTCAGAGAGAGATTTCTCACCACTTACAGATAAAATAAATTATATTATGAATATTAATTGCATATATTCTTCTAATATTTATTGTTGACAAGATTATCAACATCATTGATTTGAGGAGGATCATGTGCGGCAAGCCGTGATACTCATTTATAGTTGCATTTCAAGGATTATCCCATCACATGCATCAGCATTGGTACCATATAGTGCAGGATCGTGGGAAGGAGCAGCGCGCAGCAGCCCTATGACAGTATCAATATGGATGATGGACTATCATATACCGGCATTACGAGTATCCAGTATATCAAATTACACATCTAAACTTCTTTTTTTTTTTAGAATTAATGATTGAATCATTTATTCTTAAATTAAATTTGTTATCTACTAATTTGATTGATAACTTACAAAGAAGATGTGCCCAGAACGTTGCGAATCGGGTGAGACAGATCGTACCGTATTGTGGGCCTCGAGGTCGTTCGCTCGTAACATGGAGCACATGGTAGGTAATTTTTAATTTTTAATTAATATATATTTTTAATTATTTAAAAACTTTTTAATTAATTATTCTCAAATTGCAGAGAGATGCTGAGAGTGGGGAGCTTCCTGGTAGGATCGATATCTACCAACACCCAAGGACAGTCGAGGAGTGGATGACGGGAAGCCAGGAGCTCTTTGTAAGTTTTTCAATTATTTTTTCATTCACAGTCTAATTTTATTACCAAATTAAAATAGCTATAACTTTAATTTTCAGGACCGTATGATAGACATGAGATCCAGTCTATCCCAAAGGGGCTCGACCGCATCCACAGATTATGAGATCTAAGGATCAGATGCTTGGTACAAAATCCTATTATATTAAGAGTCTAGGATATGGGATCACTTACTCCCTCATCCTCATGCTCATTTAGAGTTGACATTCCATTCTGCGTGCGGCTCAAACTATGGAGGTACAAAAGCAGACTGTCGAGAATCGACAGCAGGCTACCGTGATCGACGACAGGCTGAGCAGCGATGCTCAGAATTGGCTGCACGCATCATGAGTATCAATAGTTCTAATCCAGATGATGATGTGGATGATGCAGATGGAGCAGACGATACAGCTGATGAGGCAGCAGTAGATCGGTCCAAGCTCTTTCGAGCGCTCTCCTTCCCCAGCTTGTTCTCCAAATTCGACACTTGACGGCTTTTTCATGTATTTTTTATTTTATTTCAAACCTCTTATAATTTAATTTAATATATAAAATAATAAATTTATTATTGATTATTATATAATTTTTTATTTTATTTTTTTATTTTTATTTATAAAAATATTATAAATATAAATTTAAAATATATCATAAATATTTTTAAAAAATATATGTTTAAATATTAACGATGAAATTATTTTCGATGAAACATTAATTGCCAAAATATTTTTAGTATAATAATTAATTATTTAATAAATATAAATATTAAAATTTTATATATAATTAATAGCGATAAAAATTTATTCATCATAAATAATTATTAGCAATGGAAATTTTATTAAAAATTATCATATTTATGACATAAGTTTTATGTCACTAATATTATTTAAATTTTATTTTTAAAAAATTTATTATTATAATTAATGACAAAAAATTTTTGTTGTAAAAAAAAGTTTTACGATGCAAATTTTTCATCACTAAAAGTTTTTAAAAATTTATTTAAAAAAAAATTAATTAAATTAATAATTTATGAAAAAAATTTCATCACTATTAATTTTTTATTTATAATGATGTTATAATTTCATTGTAAATATTTTCTTACGATTAAATTTTTCATCAAAAATTATTTTTGATAAAATAAAATTTTTAGATGATAAAAATTATTCATCGTAAATAATCATTATTAGCAATAAAATATATTTTTTATCATAAAATATTATCAATGATGTGATTATTGTGACCAAATGTTACGACAAAAATTTCGTTGCTAATAACTATGACCGACAGAAATAGATTATTAGCGATGAAAATTTTTTATCGCTAATAACCTATTTTGTTATAGTATTTTTTCATCAAAAATTTAGTAGTTTTCTAAAAGAATATTATTTATATATATTCATAATAAGCAAAAGCATACAAAACAACATACAAAACAATTAAATGTAATAAATAAAAGTAATATGTATTGTGCAAGTGGAACAATAAAAAATTTATAAATTTGAGCAGTAATACTAAAAATTTATGCAATAAATATAAAATAAGCTATGAATTAGTTGAGCATACAAAATAATATGAACGCAAAAATAATAACATGAAACCAATCCTGCGTCAAATATCCTCGCTCCCTCTCCCTTATCTTCCAAATTCACCAAAAGCAGCATCATGGAGGTAGTCTCGCAGATAGACTGAAAGTGGGTCGAGCTGCCAAGAGGCCTATCAGATCGGACTTCGAACTCGGTCCCAAACCATTTAGGTCGGGCTCTAGCAAAAAAAATAAGTCTGTTTGGCCATCAGGCTGGGCTCGGGCAGACATTTGGCCCTGCCCAAAGCCGATCCGATTTGGTTCAAATTGATTAACCCCCTCTCCCCTCTCCCCCGACCCAATCCACGTTTTAAACTTTATATATATAATAAATAATTTATTTTTTTTTTAAAATATTTTTTACCTAAAAATATTTTTTTTCCTAAATATTTTTTTTCTAAACATTTTTGCTAACAATTATTTCTTAAATATATTTATCCTAAATATTTTTTTTCTAAAAATTACTTTTTTCCAAAACATCATCCGCCGGCGCCTGACCCACCCCCTGCGGCCAAACCCCCCCGTGACACCGGCGTCGTTACCCACCCCCTGCCGCTCGCGACCCGACCCCGCGATCCCCGCTCCCACGGTACTGATGCCCTCACCCACCCCGCACCGCTCAGACTCGACCCCCGCTCCCGTGGCACCGGCACCGTCACCCACCTCGCACAGTCGGAACTCGACCCCCACGACCTCGCTCCCGCGGCACCACCGCCGCACCCACCCCACACCGTCCGAACTCGACCACTGCGACCCCCACTCCCACGGCACACTGTCGTCACGCACCCCCCGTGACCCACCCCCACAGCATCACCGCCCTCTCCAACCCCCTGTGATCCGGATCCTAACTCGGATCCTGATCAGATCCCAATCTGAATCTTAACTCGGATCGAAATTTCGATCTAGATCCCAACCTCAATCTAATTCGAATCGTGATCCGGATTTGAATCGGATCCAGATCGGACAGTTCATATGCATTAAAAATTCACTAAAGGGTTCGGGCTAATCCTAGTTAAATATTAAATCATAATCACAATTTTATATGTATTAAATTATAAAAAATATGTATTAAATTATAATAAATAAAAAATAATACTAAATTATAACAAAAAAAATATTTATTATTAATCAAATAATAAAATATTTGATCAATATTTATTAATTTTTTTTTCTTTTTTTCTCCCTCATTTCTCCCTTCCCTTCCTCCCTCCCCACCCCCGACCGACCTTCCTCCATCAACGGCTAACCCACACCCATCCCCCTCCCGGCACCACCCACCAACCTCACCCCACCCGTTGTGCCACCCCCTCCGCCCTGACCCCCAACCCCCATGTCACCCCGGTCACCCACCCCCACCCCACAAAACTCCCTCCACCCTCTGGCCTCCTAGCCCCCTGCAACCCCCTCCACCCATCGTGCCACCCCCTCCGGCATACGACACCCCAAGCCCCCATGACGCCCTTGGCCACCCACCCCCACCCCATGAAAACCCCTTCACCCTCTGGCCTCCCAGCCCCCTGCAACCCCCTCCACTCATCTTACCACCCCCTCTGCCCTCCAAACCCCCGGCCCTCGTGTCGCCCTCGGCCACCAACCCCCACCCCTGCAACCCCCTCCACCCCCGACCCCCTCCCCCCCCCCCATCGGTGGCTCTGTGCTATGGCGGCCACCAGCACATACTGGTGGGGGCACCGGATGTCGCTTGCCGATGGCCTGATCAACCAAAAAAAAAGGATGGGCGGAAAGCGATGATTAAAGAGAGGGAAGCTTTACCTCTAGCGGACAGTAATGGCAGCGCGCGAGAAAGCCATGGCAACGACAACGGCAATGACGGTGGACAACAACAGACGGCAGCGATGGTGGAAATGCAGTCACTAGTGGGAAAAGAGGAGGGGAAAGCTCAAAGAGGATGAGGGAGAGGGAGAGGGTTTCGCGGGGGAGAGGAAGAGGGAAAGAGGGGAGAGCTCGGAAGGAACGCGACATCGACTTGACATATAATAAATAATAATTATTAGCGATGAAAATTTTGTGGCTAATACTCTTATTCACGACAGAAAAGTAATTTCATCATCAATAAGTCCCCCAAAAATTCTCCACTAAAATTTTTTTTTCTAAAATAATTTCATTCAAAAAATTCATAAAATAAATATTAACGATGGAAATAAAAATATGTATTGTTAATAAGGGTATTAGCGACGGAAATATGGTTTCCATCCCAATAAATACCCCCAAAAAAAATTCCCTCTAACAATTTTGCCTTCAAAAAAATAAAAAAATTATTTTTAAAATGGTTTTGCCAATAAAAATTTTTCATCGTTAATAATTTTTTTTTCCATTAACAAATTTTCTCTTCATAAAAATTAATTAAAATAATATTTTTTTAAAATATAGTTATCGATAAAAAATAAATTTACATCATAAATAATTTTTTTTAAAAAATATTTAAAAATATTTAAAGACTACTTGCGATGAAAATTTGATTTACATCGCTAATAATTTAAAAAAATCTTCCCTCCCAAATTTTTTCAATCTAAAAAAATCTTCCCAATAATAATTTTATAAAAAAATTAATTTTAAATTTTTCTCATCAAAAAATTTTTCCATCTAAAAAATTTAACAAAAAAAATGACATTAAAAAATATTTGTGATGAAAAAAATTAATTTTCTTTAATCTAAAAAATTTTGGTCTAAAAAATTTTTTTGAAATAATTTTATCAAAAAATTTAATTTTTTATTAATCAAAAAATTATATAAATAGTTAATTTATGATTTTTGACTCTAAAAAAATTTTTTCTCTAAAAAAATATATAAAAATATAATTGCAATGAAAAATTTAATTTACGTCGCTCATAATATTATAAGAATAGTTCTTCAGTTTTAATAATAGAATGGACACTATGGAAGATCAATAAGCTTTGAGATTTTTAATCTCCAAAAAGCTCATCTTCTTCTTGGAGTTCTTATTCTGGAAGTCAGAGTATGAGAATATCGTGGTGATTCTGAGTTTGCAAGAGAAATTCATCAAGATTGAGATTTGGAGGATAGGATAGGGATAAGAAGTTGGAGGTCCAGAAGTTCGTATGTTGCATGTGAGGATAGAGCTTGAAAAATTCAAGAAGAATTATATAAGCATCAAAGAGCAATTAACCAGAATCAAAATAGATCTGCGGGTAGTGCAAGTTGTGTTATAAATTAAAGCACAAACTCATATTTATACTTTGTATTGCTAGAAAGATGAGTGCTCGTATTATTTATCTTCTCATGATTAGAACTCCTACTGAGATATATTTGAGCATCGATCGATGCAGAAAGTAAGGTACCTTTTGAGATCGTGGAAGCCATGCTAGAATGCACTACTTAATTATATAGTTTCTGCATGAAAAGATATTTCTTTTATGCAGCTTAAGATAGACACTCCATCAAAAGATTTATTGATATCACTGGTAACAGTGACAGCGATGAACAAATAAATTTTACGTCGCAAATAAACATATAGCTTATTTCATTCAAAAGGATCTATTCATTCTACTCCACGAATATTATCCACTTTCATATAATTTTTCATACAAAAAGTTTGATCCGGATCAAAACTCATATTTACTTCTTTACCATGTAAAAGGATAAAAGATGTATACAGCTACTATAAAAAAATAGATGCAGTTGTCTTATACAAAATCAAAAATTTTAATTTTATGATTTTTTTTAAAATTTTTAATTTTTTAAATATTAACGATGAAAATATTTTCATCGTAAATAATTAAGTATTAATGATATAAATTTTTTTCATTGTAAACACTTAATTATTTATGATGAAAAATTTTCATCATAAATAATGAACAATTTTTTATTTTTTTAATTTTTAATTTTTTTTAAATATTGATGATGAAGATATTTTTATCATAAATAATTAAATATTTAAAATAAAATTTAATTATTTATGATAAAAAATTTTATCATAAATAATCAAAAATTTTTGAATTTTTTAAATTTCTTTTTTTAAATATCGATGATGATAATATTTGTGTTGCAAATAATCTTAGTGGCGATAATAAAAATTTTTCATCATAAATATTTAAATTATTTATGATAAAAATATTTTTATCATTAATATTTAAAAATTTAAAATTAAAATAAATGACACATTATTTATGATGAAAATATTCATCGTAAATAATTTATATTTAAGATATTTTTTTTCCATCGCTGATACCCAACTATTGTGATGAAAAATTATTTTTATCATAAATATTAAATTATTTATAATAAATATTTTTTTATCATAAATAGTATTATTGCGATGAAGATATTTTCATTGTAAATAATTCTGTCACAAAAAGTCTATTTTCTTATAGTGACAATGTCATAAAATATGAAAAATCTATACTTGATAGGTATTTTACCTATAGAATATCATAATACTAATATATAATGTCATAACTCCTTCTTAAAATATCATAATATCATCGAAACTGTCTTCGTAGATGTTTGACCTATAGGATATCATAATTTCAATGCAGAATATCATAATTTCAATCTAGGTATCATAAAAATGTTAAAAAGAAGTTTTTTATTTTTTTACTTATAGGATATTATAATATTGACGTATAATATCATCATTTGGATCTAGAATGTCATAATATCATCAAAACTATCTTCGATAGGTATTTTAGGTACAGAATGTCATAATTTTAATATCGAATATTATAATTTGATACAGAATGATATAAAAATATCAAAAATAAATTTTTATCTTTATTTTATTTATAAAATATCATAATATTAATCTAGAATATCATAATATTGATCCACGATGTCATAAAAATATCAAAACTTACGTTCGAAAGGCATTATACGTACAAGATGTTATAATTTCAACGTCGAATGTCATAATTTCAACACATAATATCATAAAAGTATTAAAAATATTTTTTAAATTTATTTTTCTTACAGCATATCATAATATTGATATATAATATCATAATATTAATTTAAGATATTATATTATCGTCAAAACTGTCAAAACTATCTTTGGTAGGTATTTTACCTACAATATATCATAATTTTTATATCAAATATTATCATCTTCATCCAGAATATCATAAAATGTCAAAAAAAAATTTATTTTATTTTACCTACGGGATGTCAAAATATTAATATATAATATCATAATTCAGATCTGGAATATCATAAAAATATCAAAACATCCCTACAGCAGGCGTTTTACATATAGGATATCATAATTTTAATATCGAATATCATAATTTCGACACAGAATATCATAAAAATATTAAAAAAAAATTAATTTTATTTTGTATACAAGATGTTAGAATATTGACATATAATATCATAATATTGACCCACGTTGTCATAAAAATATAAAAACATACATTCAGGAGGCATTTTATGTACAGAATATCATAATTTTAATATCGAATGTCATAATTTCGATATAAAATATAATAAAAATATCAAAAAAAAATTTTAGATTTTATTTTATCTATAGAATATCATAATATTGACATATAATATCATCATTTGGACTTAAAATATTATAATATTATAGAAACTGCCATCGATTTGCATTCTACCTATAGGATATTATAATTTCGATATAGGATATCATAATTTCGATCTAGGATAATATAAAAATATCAAAAAAAATTATTTTATTTTACCTATAAGATATCATAATATTGACGTATAATGTCATTATTTAAATCTGAGATGTCATAATATAGTCAAAACTGCTTTCGATAGACGTTTTAAATACAGGATGTCATAATTTAACATCGAATATCATAAATTCGGTCTAGAATATCATAAAAATATCCAAAAGTATACTTTGAGCTTATGTCATAATATCAACCTGTAATGTCATGACATCCTGACTTATTATACTTTCTGATAATATTTTTATGATATGCTATATTCAAAACTGAAGAGAGAACTCCATTTGAAACCTAACTAACGTATTAACTTCACTTAACTATCAAGGAGCTGCTATAATAAAAAAACGACCACAAATCATAAAAAAGCATCTACATGCATATGGTATTTTGCTTCCTGATAGATGGGACATGTTGCTTGGATAGACATATATTATCTAGATGCTACTCAAGAGCCTCAGATGCAGAATTGTGGCTGAAAAATTTTTCTTTGGACAAACAGAAACTCAATAAATCAAGAAAGAAGAGAGAAAAGAGCAGCATTCGAAATGACCAATAAGAGGCAAGATAGCAAAAAAGTTATCTTGGAGGAAAAGGATATTTTCATCACGTTAAAATTGAGTTAAATTTAAAAAGCAGATTATTGATATGAATTAAATATATTCGGCAATGGATAGCGCACTATCTCTATTTTCTTATATCTGTAGATGTTCGATCACATCGAGCCATGAGGCGTCACGTGGACCAATTGGACCAGGCGGTGAGCTCCATTTCAGATTTTCTACACCACAGGTGGTGTACAAAAAATTTTGCTATGCACGAGAGACATCTTGAACTTCCTAGCACAGGCTTCGTCCAAGTTGGTTCTAGCCTGAGGCTAGCCGGCCCAGCCCATCTTATGTCCAAGGCTAATGAGGAACAATAGTTCCAAATTTACATGATGAATCTAAGTAGTTTAGTAAAATCCTGAGAAAACTAAAAAATTAGATATCCAAAGCCATATTTTTACTTTTTCTTTTCTTTCTTTTTCTTTTTTTTTTTACTCTAGTATGCCGAATACTTAGTTGGCCATGTACACATGCTTGTGGTTAGTCATGGGGTTTATTATGCACCTAAATGCATGCACTAGTCATCTGCTGTTACATTAGTCTTCAAAAAATTATCTCCAAATGCATGCATCAATTTCTTATTAGCCAAATGATGATAAGGAAATCCTCTAAATAGATGTGATCAGAAACTTTGGCTGTGATTAGGTTGGTGAGCCCTTCTAACTTTAACTTGCTGGTGCACTTCTCACATTTGTGGATGTTCCGAAAAAAACTTATCAGCTATAAATTTATGTAAATTTAAACTATTATAGGATTTCATAGATCATTTAGAGTTATCTTTGGTTTCAAAAAATTCTTTAAAAGGTAATTAGTGAAAAACACCTTTCAAGATCTGAAAACAGGATCACCTTCAAGTAATGGCATGCCACCATTAAATTATAGACCGGTTTGTCACCTATATGGAGATTGGTGTCTAGCTTAACCGTTCGCACAAAAAATCTTAGATGATAACGGTAGAGATTACTAACTTGTTTGCCTCCTTTGGACTCTTTCCATGGTGTCCAACATTTCCAATTTTCGTCGGAGCTCTAGACCCCAAGGCCCAACAACAAAGCCGTCCTTGCCGGGGTAAGTTCCCTGCATAGATTACTAGATCCTTGATTGAGTGGCTTGGCCCAAGGCCGTTGGGCTGGATTGACGTAAGGGAAAAAGAATCCAACTAAATGGCATGGAAATGGCTCAGAAGTGCAGGGTTTATTATATTATTATGTTATTTTTTTAAGAGAAAGTTGAAGCGAAGTGATTTTTTTTTTTGGCAAATATTCAGTATTAAAAAAAAGTAATGGCTGTTATGAAACTACTGTCCCACTACAGCTGCTATGATATACCAAATTAACAGCCCCTATATGATCTTTTCAATTTTCAAGTAATTATTTTATTAATATATTTTAAATGTTCGTATTTGTAATATGTTTTAAAAAATTATTTTGTTATGTGAACATGGAAAGTATGGAGTTATCAACTAATTCCAGATGTCTTGCTACTTACCTTTGTGGGCCTCTGCAATAACTGTATCATTTTATTCTTCTGATAATCTAATTAAAGGTTGCTGAGTAGACGTTAGGGGATGCCCGATTAGGATCGAGATTTGGGGTGAGGAAAATTATAGAATAATTTTAACATCCCGCTGTTTTGGAGAAAATAGAACCTTTTTGCCATGGAAAACATCCGGCAATCAATGAAAAAGTCGATACGGTTTAGGTGTGGTGCTCCGCTGGATACAATCCTCGGTTGTGCTTCTCATCCCCTGCGCATAAATCCAATCAATAGATCGAATCAAAATCAGAATAAAAATTAAAATGAATGTAAATAAAAATTAAAATAATTAAATTTTTCAAAATATTTGGTTCATAATCGAAATTGAAATCAGAATAAAAATTTGAATCTATAAAAAAAAAATAGAGATTAATTTTAAATAGATTGGACCATTCCTATTCCATCCCGATATCATAATCGAAATGAGACTCCCTCCAATCAAGTGGGTGGAATGGGAGTCATCCATTCTGATTCTCATTTCAAATCTCAATTCTCCTCAATCAAGCAACCCCTAAATATTATGATTTGGATTTGCCATTGAAAAAATTTCGAGAGTGCTTGGTTCAAAATCGGAATTGGAAACGGAACGAGAATTGAAATGGATTGAAATGAGAATTGGAATAATTAAATCCCCCAAACATTTGGTTCATGACCGAAATCAAAATGATAATTGAAATACATAGAGAAAAGTAAGGATTGAGTTTTAGATAAATTGAACCATTTCTATTTCATCCTGAAATCGAAATAGGACTCCTTCCAAAGTAAGCATTTAGAATGGGAGTCACTTATTGCGATTCTTATTTCAGACCTCAAAGTACTCCTGTTTATATCTCCTTACATTGACCTAAGATTAAAGTATACAACTCTTGGAAACATTCAAAATGCATGGCAATATATATGTAGAAAGAAGAGAACGATCGAGAACCTCAACGATGTAATCAAAGATTCATGATGCACTTCTCGGCTGACTGGGAGCAAAGCTATATGAAATCAACGATGGATTCCCTTCACGAAGACCACCACATCGTGCCAGGCTTAGCTGGGTCATCAGCCCCATGGGCAACCCAAACCAGACCGATTTTTAGTGGCTTCGACCCTGTGTCTTGGACTCGCTCATCCCCGGGCCTGAGGAAGATTCTCTCCTCCTGATGGAACGGAAAGAAATAGGAGTCACAAGGTGACAATACAAAGAAGGAATTTGAGGTGATGGAAGATGAAAGCTTCCTCAAGGATAAGAAGGATGGTGAGGAATGACGCTGTCAATACTAGTTTTGAGCATCTATTGTGGCTTTTCCTTTTTGTTTTCTCCATTGTGGATCTGATTCTTGGGATTGCAAGGTGTTTTTAAAGCCTAAGATCACCATGCGAGTTCTTCATCCTCGGCTCATTTGTCTTATTGTATTATTAATTGGAAAAAACTTAATTAGATCGACCATTTTTGGGGTTATTTGGTTCGTCAAGTTTTAATAACACAGTTATTATATATATAAAAAAAAGAATGTTAATGGAGGCCGATAACTAGTAACCCAATCCCATTCTATAAAGTTCACAGTTTCTTACCCAAAAAAAAAAACCGCAAGCATAGGCTTTGGGTGTGATTTTTTTTTTTTTTTTAACATGCATGAATGACAAATGAGATACTATCACTTTCTCGTGACAGGATCATGCATGAATCATTCTCTTTTCTTGCGCTGCATCTATATATTTCAGCTTTTTTTTTTTTTGCTTTTTCCTCTCAAATTTGGAAGAGAGAATTTATTTGTCCCAAATATGATAGAGCACTGAGCTCAGATCTTCTATGATGTACAATAATATAGATGCATCGCATTAATTATCTATCATACGATGAACAGTTAACAAACAAATCATGTATAAATATATACCGTACATATAACTAGCGTACGTTATTTATTGACCATCCTGATTGATCATCAATGCAACCGCATTAGTGTCATTACAAAAAAATAGTAAATTATCGACTTTTTTAAAAAATGTTATTTTTTAAAAAGTGTCATTTTTTAAAAAGAATGTTAATGGAGGCCGATGCTTTTAAAAAGTGTCATTTTTTAACGACGCTTAAAAGCGTCGTAAAATTTGAGCACTGTCAACACCGACGTTTTTAACAAAAGCGTCATTAAATAAAAAAATTACCGACGCTTTGTTACGCCATTATTTAACGATGCTAAAAAGCGTCGTTAGGTTCGTTTAATACCCCATCAGCCTCCCGTGCCCTAATCTATCTACCGCCGCCCCTTTCTACCCATTCCTCCACCGACCTCATCTCCGCCGCCGGCAGCGCACCCGCCGTCCACGCCGCACCTATTCTTTCATCCTCTCGGGTCGAGACATTTGTTTTCGTCCTCCCGGTGTCCCATTTTGCTTTCGCCTCTCCTCCCAAAAATATATTATAATCTCTCATATCCTTCGTAGCATCGATTTGCATTGTGAATCGCCAGGATTTAGCTTCAGACATTTGTTTCAGTTCTTCGTCGCCGGTATCGTCGGGCCTGAAAAGATAAAAATTCCAATTTTATTTTGATTCTGCATTCTTCTCACTGTGATTCTGTTCTATCGGACGCAGTTTTCTCGATTTTTTCTGCGAGGTTGTTGTGATTCTAGGACGAGAGGATGTGGAAGTATTTTATTTTTTTAAAAAAAATTTATTGTCTTATGAATTTTTTAAAAATATATCTTTATGGATTCATCTCAAGATAGAATTAGGCTTCCTATTTTTATTGTCATTGAATTTTTTTTTTTTTTTTTTTTTTTCTGGCATCTAAAACTTGAGCAGTAAGTCTGTGAATTAAATTGGATATTTACTTGGGATTGCTCTGCTGACCTTATAGCCATTCATTCCTCTTCAACCATAGAACCCAGCCGACATGGCTTATCATTGTGATTTGATCTTCTCTTGTCCTTTGATCCATCAAAGAATTGCTGGAAATGTACTATTTAGTTCTGCTTAGGTCATCTTCCTCAATTTGTGTTAAACCAAAATATGTTGAATATCTTCAGTGGCTTGAGGACAAAGTAACAGCAGCAGTTTCGGATTGGTGGAAGGCGCCTGTACACCAATCGATCCTTACAAGAAAGTCTTCCCCAATTTATTTTCCACCAAAATACTTGAACTCGTGGGTAGCAACTTCCTTCCACACCCAAGTTGCCGGTAGGAGGAGAAGTCTGCAATTGCCTCATTTAATACTTAGCAATTCACCATGGCTTCTGTCTTTAGGTGTTCTATAAATGTTTTATAGGTTAACTCTGATCAGTCAATGTATAACTTCTGGTCAAATTAATGGCTACCAAATAATGCAAGGATAGACTACCTTTGAGTACTTGGGGCTAAATATTGCTTTGTTTCTATCCCCATGTATTTGAAGGATAGGAGACCAGATCTTGGTTGGCTTGGTCCCCTTAATTTCTGCTCATGGGGTGTCTCATGTTCCATTAGTCATTATTCTTTGATGTTTGGATTTTTATGAAGTTGCCAGACACATTCTTCTGGTAGACACCTTCATGATCTGTGTAAGGAATCTCATGGCATTATAGTTTTTTGAATAGATGACAACCGAGATAAATTCTAAGAGTTTGTTCAAATATTTAATGCAATAGGATGCACCTACATTATGGTAGGAAAGGAGGATCTGATGCCCGTGAGGAAGTGCCTCACATATACCCGACATGAACCAAAGAAATGAGTATGTTTTAATATGGTCATCTGTTATGTGTCTATTCTTTAACAAATATCAATGAATCAAAAACTATGTTGTGGCAGAAGTCATGAAAATTAGAATACAAAAAAAGCCCGAAATGAGTCATTGCAATGACAAACATTTGCATCAAAGAAAGAATGTATCAATATAAAACATAGTAGATATTCCTAAGAACAAATAAGAGCATCGCAACTCATTTATGTCATCACCAGTTGAAAATTTAAGAATCTTAACCAAAAGAATGGAGCATTTGGAATCACATGTAGGTGTTGGCTGTCTAATCCTCTCCTGTATATCATGTCCAAATAGATAATACCACATCATCCAAAGAGGAACATAAGGTCCACCAATTTATTCCTACAGGCATGCATTGAAAACTTTCATAGCAATTGAAAGCAAGGAGTTCCCAACCACGAGGGACAACCTATCCAAAAATCGATAATAAGTACAATGAGCTAGCTACATAATTCAAGCTGTTTATTCTTTTAACAGACATGTTACAGATCTGTCTTGCTTTTCAAATAACTTAGACATCTTATTGATCAAAGAAAAACCTTAGACATCAATCTTTGTTTCTGTTATCACACATATTTGTTTATTTTTTATACATGATAGCAAAATGGTTTTGTTGCCATTAAAAATCAGCTTAACCAAAATCCCGAATTGATGGGAGTTGCTAGAAATCTCGATTTGTTTAGATGAAATCTTGCACGTCTTTATGGTGATATTCTGATGGTTGCTATGCTACAATACTCTTCTGCTAGGTAGGCAGCTGTTCCACGCTGTTCATTTTGAAAAAAAAAAAAAACTACTTAGCATGGATTTTAATTTTAAAATCCATGCTAAGTAGATTTTCATGGGTGTTTTTGTGATGGTTGTGAATTTAATGCCAGGCAATTTAATTATGAATTAATTTTAAAAAATTACATTGCATAGAAACATAGACCCGTCTTTGATTATGTACATATTCTATTGTATCCGTACATTTATTTATTTTTGTACGGGTAAAAGAATTATGTACATTGATCAATTGATTGTCCAGTATGGACAGTTTGGAAAATGTGAGTAATTCTATAGGTCATTACCATAATCAAATGGTATGCTGAGGGTTTCGAAAAAAATTTCGGATGGTATTTTCCTTTTGTTCTTCCTATACGGAAGAACTAAGGGGAAATGCTGCCGAAATTTTTTTTCGCTCTTGTTGCATATCATTTGATTTCTGTAATTGACCTATAGAATTAATGCATTTTCTGAATGGGATAGGACCTTCTTTACCTATTAGTTGATGATAGCAAGCATTTACTATGTAAACTTTATCTAGCTGTTATTTTTTTAGATTTTATGAAATGACTGATATTTTTTACTTATTGCATTAATATAGATTGTATAATTTTTTTTATTTTTAGATAAATTGCAAGTTCGGTCATTTTTATCTTACAATGGACAAAAGTTGGATAAATAAACCAAGGAATAGTAAAGAATATTTAGATGGAGTTCATGACTTCATTAAATTTGGTATGGAGAAAAGTAGTTTGAATGGAAAATTTTATGTCCATGTCGGAAATGTGTAAATAGTTCTTCTTTAGATCCACAAAATGTTGAAGAACATTTGGTATGGAATGGTTTTTTAAGAGGTTATACCGACTGGATTTTTCATGGAGAATCTATGTTGCCATCATCATGTAACCAACCCCTGACTCATTTTGGATCCACTAGCCTACAAGACAATTCTGCAAGAGATGATGATATAAGGGGTTTGATCACAGATGCTTTTGGATTTGATGTTCAAAATTTAGGAGAATCCAGTAGTATACAAGAAACAGTTGGGATATTTGATGGATGTACGCATACGGAACGTATGCATGTTGAGGAGCCCATACATACATCTAATGATGAGACAGCTCGTTATCACACCTTAATGAAGATGCAGACGAAGAATTATATCCGGGTTGTACGAAATTTTTTAAGATTTCTTTTCTTGTACATTTATTTCATATAAAATATTTGAATGGATGGTCTGGAAAGAGTTTTACCATGCTGCTCAAGTTATTAAAGGATGCATTTCCAGAAAGTACTCGTTTACCACCATCGTATTATGAAGCCAAGAAAGTAGTAAAGAATTGGATCTTGGATATGAAAAGATTCATAGTTGTCCGAAAGATTGTATGTTATATCGGGGTGAAAACGCTAATCAAGAGTCATGCAATGTATGTGGATCTTCAAGATGGATAACACAAAAAGAAGATCGAGACGATGTACTGAATGAATTGGATGCAACGCGGAGTAAAAAGAAACCGGCAAAGGTATTGCGTTACTTTCCTCTTATACCTAGATTGAAAAGGATTTATGCATCATCAAAAATAGCTTCATCAATGAGATGGCATCATGAAGGACGTACAAAGGATGGAATGTTGAGACATCCAGCAGATAGTCTTCAATGGAAAGCATTTGATAATAGGCATCCTGATTTTGCCTCTGATGTTCGCAGTGTTAGGTTTGGCTTAGCTTCTGATGGCTTCAATCCATTTCGGACCCTGAGTTCTACCTACAGCACTTGGCCAGTCGTTTTGATACCTTACAATTTGCCACCGTGGATGTGCATGAAACAATCATCACTTATCTTGTCAATGGTTATTCCAGGAGATAAGGGTCCAGGCAATGATATTGATATTTTTCTACAGCCTTTAATAGAGGAATTGAAACAGTTGTGGGAGGGTGTTGATGCATTTGATGCTTCCAACGGCCAAACATTTAAACTACGGGCAGCTTTGTTATGGACTATAAATGATTTTCCAGCATATGCCAATTTATCTGGCTGGAGTACAAAGGGACGGGTCGCATGTCCTTGTTATGGAGATTCAACACATTCAATTTGGTTAAAATATGGAGGTAAATTTTGTTACATGGGACATCGTCGATGGTTGGAAGCAAATCATCCGTTTCGATTTCAGAAAGATTTGTTTGATGGTACTATAGAATTGGGATGTGCCCCTATTCCACCTTCTGGAACTGATGTTCATAGACAAATGGATGGCATCAATTACAGCTATGGTAAGCACTCAAAGTCCTCTAAAAAAAGAGGAAGGGATGATGTTGAAAGCTCAGTGCACGAAGGGTTACCAGAGGAAGTCAGTATCAGTACTATAGATGCAGAGGTGTTTCAAGATCCAGACAATTATTTCGAGGATGAAAATGAGGAAGACACACAGATAGCATCTACACAACAGCCAAGTAAATATTTATGAAAAAAATGAAGTATCTTTTTTGACTTACCTTATTGGAAACATAATCTTATTCGGCACAATCTTGATGTCATGCATATAGAGAAGAATGTTTGTGATAATTTACTTGAAACATTTTTAAACCTTGATGGAAAGAGCAAAGATAACATGAAGGCACGTCTTGATTTAAAAGAAATGGGTATCCGACAAGAACTTCATCCTAAAATGCTTGCTAATGATAGAATTTATGTGCCTCCTGCATGTTACACAATGTCTGCTCGAGAAAAGGATAATTTTTTGGGAGTTTTGAAAAGTATCAAGGTTCCCGATGGATATGCATCAAATATTTCACGATGTGTGCATCTAAAGGATCGAAAACTTTCAAATCTTAAAAGTCATGATGGTCACATATTGATGCAAGATATTTTTTCAATAGCTTTAAGATCGTCATTGCCGAAACAAGTTGTTACAATTGTACTTCGATTATCGTCATTCTTTAAGGCATTATGTTCCAAAGTTATTGATCCTCGGGAACTTGATCGTTAGAATCCGATATTGCAATTACACTTTGCCAGATGGAAAAGATTTTTCTTCCTGGATTTTTTACTATTATGGTACATCTGCTCATTCACCTAGCTTCAGAAGTTAAAGTTGGTGGACCGGTACATTATAGATGGATGTATCCTATTGAGAGGTATTATTGCAAACCTTAAATCTTTTGATAATTTTATTAGAAACAACAGCATACTGATATTTTAATAAATATTTAATTCTTGAAGGTATTTTGTGCGTCTTAAAGATTATGTACGAAATAGAGCCTATCCCGAAGGCTCGATTGCTGAAGCATATATTGCGGATGAATGTTTGACATTTTGTTCAAGATATCTTCAAGGTGTAGAGACTATTTTTAGTCGACCTCAACGGCATAATGACTTTGTGGAGAATGCCAGAACTGTATAAGTTCTTAACTGCTGGAAAAATCTTGGGAAGAGCTGAAAGTATTGTACTTGATCAAAAATTCTTAGCACAAGCACATCGTTATGTGTTACTTCATAGTGACATAATATCTGACCATCGCAGGTTAGTATATTTAAAGAATGACATCAAAATTTAAATTTTATATTAGATATAAT
Source organism: Elaeis guineensis (assembly GCF_000442705.2). Taxonomy (NCBI): domain Eukaryota; kingdom Viridiplantae; phylum Streptophyta; class Magnoliopsida; order Arecales; family Arecaceae; genus Elaeis; species Elaeis guineensis. Next base: position 96,821,398 of record NC_026003.2, read on the forward strand.
GTTCTAAATGATATATTTATATTTTATGCAGTGAATTTTTAATTTGTCAGAGACGAGCCAATCATAACAGTCGTCCTAATGCAAGGATTGAACAGCGATGGTTGGTCGAGTTATTCCCTATGTGGCTTTCGAATCAGGTGTGATTTATATTTAATTATGGGATATATTAATTTTTGATACATATTTAATATCAGATAACTCAACAGCACTTCGTCATATCATTTTTTTTTAGGTATCAAAGCTGATGGAGACAAATAATTCAGATGAACTAATAGCTCTTGCTCGAGGACCTAACAAGATTGTGAATAGATATAATGGTTTCATAATTAATGGTTTTAAATTTCATACTAAAGAACGGGAGAAATTTAGAAAAACACAGAATAGCGGTGTTATGGTGGAAGCAGATGGAAAATCCTATTATGGTGTACTTAAAGATATCTATGAGTTGGATTATTATGAAAAATTTAAAGTAGTACTGTTTAGATGTGATTGGATAGACATAAACTCACCAAGGGGTTTGAAACAAGATGTAAATGAATTTACACTTGTAAATTTTTCAAGGTTGATACACACTGGTGTGTTATTGAAGGATGACCCATTCATTTTTTCATCTCAAGCTCGTCAAGTATTTTATGTACAAGACGCAAAAGATAAAGATTGGTTTACTGTCATCAAAACAAAACCTAGAGACTTATATGATATGGGAAACCAAGTGGAGGATGATGACGATGACACTTATACACAATGTATGCCCTACAATTTTGTGCCAGCTGATGATTTAAATGCTACGACGACGTTGGTTAGAACAGAATTTGAAGGAAACACTACTGCTTGATTGTTACTGGTAATAATTATTTATGATGTATATATTTTACATTAATTATTGTATTATTTTACTCCATATATTAACTGATTCTACCTTTTATTTATATAAATGCTAGGTGACATCATGCGTCGTAGGGGACGATATGCTGGTGTGTAGTTCCAGTTTTCACAGACAGAGGCCGGTATGTCTTCTTCAGCACAGCAGCCTGAGGCCAGTTCAGTTGCACAGCATTCTGAGCCCTGTCCTTCATCATCAGCACAGCACGATCCTCCTGTTCATCAGCCAGATGATGAGATACACGTGCAGGGTATATATTGTCTTTCATGTAATTTTATTTTATTTTATTTTATGTATATTTATGATATAGTTACTTTTATGTATTTTTTGCAGACGGATCCGGGAGAGTACGCCCTAGACGCGGACCCACAGTAGTACGAGATGTGTGGCAGATGCGTGAGGGCGAGAGGATTGTTGTGGAGTGCAATCAGCTAGGTCAGCCAATTAAGAAAGCTGCCTGCTTATTGACTTCATTTTTGGGGACTGTTGCTCGGAGGCCTCAGCTATGTCCGTTGGGCTATGCAAAATGGAATGACATGCTTCCAACGTACAAAGTTGAGCTCCTCCGAGTTATAGAGGTAATGAATTGATGTTCATACTGTATATTAATTGTTAATCATTTATATAATTTATTTCATTTAACTTTTTTTTTTATAGAGCAAGTTTGTTCTCCCTCCATCCACTCATGATTTTGTAATGAAGTCTCTCAACCGCAAATGGAAAGAATATAGAGCACAATTGAAGAAGGACTATATGAGACAGGGTATGACAGAGGAGGAGGTTGCTAGGAATTGTCCTCCTGATGTACCCCCTCATCAGTGGATGGAGTTGGTTCATTATTGGTTCTCCGAGAGGGCACAGGTATATTATCTGTTTATTATCTTTTTTTCCTAAATATTTTATAAAAATATTGATTTTTATTATATATTATATATATAACAAGTTCTTTACTTTATTTTACAGACTTATTCTGCTATTGGTAGAGCTGCACGAGCAGCTCAGTCTGTTCCTCATACATCGGGTCGAAGAGTTATGCACGACTCCGACAAGAGTTTGTATGTTCCTTAAACTTTCATAATTAACTTTTAATTTTTATGTTGAAATATTTATATAACTAATATCATTATGTATCGTGGACCATGTCTGTATCATGATACTCATATATTTTTTTAAATTATTATAACTGTCTGCTTAAAATTGAAATTATTTGTGTAGGAGGATGAGCATGGGAGGGAACCCGGACAAGTGGAGTTTTACCGGATGACTCATACTCATCAGGATGGTACTTTTGTTCGAGATGAGTCGAGAGATTTATATGTACGGTATTATTAATATTATATTTTTTGCAATGATTTAAATTTAATTTTGTTAGCTATTAATGTATAACTCTTGTTTTCAAAAAAAATACAGGAGAGGGCTACATCTCTCATTGCGGAGCGTAACGACGAGTCCGCAGCATCTACGCAGCAGAGCCGTATCGAGGCCAAGATGTTCACAGAGTTGATGGGACCAGAGCGCTACGGCCGAGTGAGGGGTTATGGAGTAGGAGTCACCCCCACTCAGTTATCTGAGGTTAGTAGATATACGCAGCATGCTGCAGCAGATGCTCAGGATTCACGCGTTCGCAGACTCGAGGCGGAGATACAGGAGATTAGACAGAGTCGTGCCGCTGAGATGGAGGAGATGCAACAGAGCCGTGCCGAGATGCAGGCCATGAGGGGACAGATTGATCGCCTTACATCTTTATTAGAGATGTATGGTCCATCTCAGGTAAACACATATTATTAAATAATATTTTTGTATTAATTTAATGATTTATATAGTTTTATTTATAGATATATAAATCATGCTTTTGATATGTTTCTTGTAGGCTCCTGGCACATCAGGCACCCGTCGAGACAGCGGCACGTTACGTGGAGACAACGACGACCATCCGCCTGCGGATTGACATTATTTTCTTTTTATTATATTTTTATATTTATTTATATTACTCTTGATTGTAATGGATGATTAGTACTTTATTTTTATTTATATAAAATAATATCTTTTGGTTTGGTTAAATTTGCTATTTAAGTTTGCTTTTGGTGTGAATGGTGGTGATTGTACAGGTGTGAATGGTGGTGATTGTACAGGTTTATGTTAGAATAATTGATATAATTTTGTACAGGAATGTATGTATTCTTTTTTTTTTTTTGTATAGAAAATCTGTATTTTTTTTTCTCTTAAAATCTTTAACGACGCTTATAAGCGTCGTTAAAATAATTTTAACGACGCTTATAAGCGTCGTTAAAGACAAAAAAGCCGACGCTTCGAAAAGCGTCTTGGTTGAGTGGAGTCGTTAACGATGCTAAAAAGCGCCGTTAAAATTGAATATTGCGACGCTTTAAAGCATTGTTAAAAATATATTTAACGACGCTTATAAGCGTCGTTAAAACAAGTTTAACGACGCTTATAAGCACCGTTATAATTTAATTTTATGACGCTTTAAAGCGTCGTTAAAAAATAACGACGCTTTTAAAAAGCGTCGGCGCTTTTCATCTCCACTCTTGCATAGGCGACGCTTCGGCGACGCTTTTTGAAGCGTCGTAAAGCTAAATAGCGATGCTTATTAGCGTCGTAAAATAATATTAATAACGTCGTTAATGACTATTTTCGCTGTAGTGTATATTATATATATCCAATATCTTTACTATATGTCATCAATACCAGTGGACCATCTTGTATATATTGGAGAGATAGAGAAGTGTTTACACTAAAAGAACATGATATACATGTTAAAACTTCATTCAATTTAAAAAATCTAATTGACCCAATCATTTATTAACCCACCCACCTTCTACTAATTATTCCACGTGGGACTAAACCTCACACGTGATTCATAACATTATATGGAGTCAATAGTCTCATCTTTTACCAGTTGCTCAACCAGCGAGCCGAATCTTTCTCCAAATTTGTCTGGTGGCTTGTAAGAAGAAGAACATGATCATATTGATGATGAGTGGCATTGAGTGCAAGCTCATCAATTTAATTCACATCCAGCTGAACTAGAATTCACGAGCCCACAGGTCTCCAAGTTTAATCAAATACAGCTTGTATATATACATAAATCAGATGGGTTCCAATGCAAACATTTGAACAGGTCTTGGTTGCAAGTGGGCATTCTCTCCAATGCCACATCCTTGCTCATCTAGGCCCGCTTGAAGTTCCAAAGCAACCATACTTGGACGTAGGGATGTACACAAAGCAGGTTGGCTTTTGCGTAGGTGATGTGAGGCTCGCTCTTAGCCTGGCTTGCGTTAGAACATAACATAAAAAAATTTTGAGAAGACTTAAAAAACTAAATAAACTAATAAACTTTATTACAATAAAATTATAATAGTTTTATAGAATAATAAAAAATAAAAATAATCAAATCTGGAAGCATGTTGGATACTGTTTTAAGACATATTTACATCTCTCATGTAGGAATATCCAGAAAAATCATTCCAAAATACGGTCGGGATCCTCTACCTATAAGTACGATCATGGAGGAGATTGATGAAGACTCTTTTAGTATCCAAAAAAAAAGAAGAAGCATTGTAATAGAAAAAAAGTATTAGAGAAAGCTTAGAAAGAAGAAGAAGGGAAGACTCTTGGATGGTTTAAAAGATTAGGTCCCAAAAAGATCTTTTTATAACCAACTAATATAATCATTTATGACCGTTTGTGACCGTTGAGAATTTTATTAATCCATTAAGATCTTTAATAAAAAATCTAACGGTCAGAATATTAATACAGAGTCCTATGGTTATACAATAAAAATGAGATGAAATACATATGGTCATTGATAATTAGAAACCTGACGATCAGAAATTAAAATCATGATAATAAAAAAATTAAAATATTTAAATGATAAAATTAAAATACTTGAAAGGGTATTATATGAAAATTTTGAGTTTTCCTCCAATAGCATATGCTCTATCGAACATACTAGGCTCAAGCTTAGCCCTAGCTGAAACTAGATTATCCATATAAAACTCACAAACCACTACCCTAATGTCACCCCTTTGATCCAAGATCGTAAGCCAAGCATCACAGCAATTGCTCATACTCATGAAGAACTTTCTTCATAAATATGTAAGGTATCTTATCTCTATATCATAAAATAAATAATAGAATAACTAATCAATAAATTAAGTTCAAAATTCAACTAACTAAAATTCAACTTTAATATTTCATAAAATTTAAAAATATTCAAAAGGCCTTACATCAAGTTCAATAAACTTTCTGGTCTAAAACAAAAGTATCAAAGGTTTACTTCCAATCACTCTATCTTAGTTCTTTAGATATGTAAAAATAGTAAACTATAAAATAATGAGCTAGACCATCCAATAAATAATGAATACTTTAATTAGATTAAATTAGATAATAAAATAAATAATTATTTATAGAAAGTAAGTATATAGATTCACTAGTTCAAAATCAGATTTTAATCTACGACATTATCAAAATATTATTTCTATCATATGCAATCTTTTTCAAAATTCAAGTTTCATTCATGAATTTATTTTCTTTCAAAAATATCATACTCATCCCATCAATCATGAGCTATGACCACATTAATTTTTTCTATGATTGGTTCATAATATCACATATCATCTTACGATGAGCTGTGTATCATCTTGTAGTATGCTGCGTATGATCTTGCAGTGAAGTCCTTAGAAACTATAAATCTGTTAATGGTACGTGTCATATATTTGCTTATAACATAAACCTTCAATACTAATCAAATGAAAACATATTAATCCTAATTGATGCAGTCCTCAGCATAGCTAGATTGAGATTTCGAGTCTTCTTGAATCAAAATTTTTTTATTAATCATATTTCATATTTCAATTCAAACTTAATCAAGCATAATGCATAAAAAAATTGATACTTTCAATTATACATCATCATGATATTTCAAAATAAAATATATTTAATGATAAAACATTATTCATCAAATTCAAACATCATAAATAATATGATTCAAAAATTATTAATATAATAGTTTTATAATTTACTGATAAATCTAAAAAAATGAAGTATTACTTATCTCATATATATTCTGATAAATTCAAATAATTTTAAAAATTTTATTTCAAATCTTCAAATAAATAAATCATATTATAGAATTCACTGCTGGACATCTTCTTATCAAGACGATTACACTTCTACACAAATCAAGTCCAATAATTAGAATAGATATGAATAATATGAATAATTATGAAAGGATAGAGTGATGGATAGTCATATCCAATAGTCTGAATTGGTCCGATCATTATTACTTCATCCAGTCAAAATCAGGTTAGGAGATAGGTCGTTTAATAGAGATCGAGGGTGATTAAATCAGCAATATCTAATAACAACCAAAATGGAAGCCAATATATTGTTTAGTAATTAAGGATCAATTCAATTAAATAACTTTATTCAATTAGAATCACTTAAAATATAAAGATTCAATAAAAACCAACAAAGGCTAGATCTTATGATGCTCAACAAAGACTCATAAATATACTATCCGACCAACAAGATGATTCAAAGTTTGTCCATCAGATCAATATGGATTCAAAGCGACAAGACTAGAGATCCTTAATTGGATTCATAAAAAAATTAATAAAATAGAATAAGATTGATTAGATGACATTGTGTAGCATCCCGATTAGTTCGAGCAAGATGATTTCATCAAATCATGATTAAACTAGTGTTGGTGCAGAATTCCACCGACGCCGAAGAAGCTGGAGTTGAGATGACCGCGGCTGCCGTCGGGACCTGCAAGGGAAGTCTAAACCGAAGTTGGGGGTGCTCCGACAAGACCCTCCAACACTCAAGTCAGTACTCTGCTTCAACAGAAATGGAGCGCTCAAATGAGATTTTGACAGAGTTTCGAGATAGAATTTAGAGCTTAGAGAAGAATGTATCTGAGGGTCCCTTTTTATAGATGGAGAGCGTAACTGATTGACAGCGACGTCTGTAACCACCTGGTAGTGGACCATTCGGGACCACGCAGAGTTTGTTATGGAGAGTAGTGACGTCAGGGGGCCGTTCAGGGCCATATGGAGTTTGTTACGGAGAGTAGTGGCGTTAGGGGGTCATTCAGGGCCACGTGGAGTTTGTTATGGAGAGTGGAGTGGTGTCTGTTGTCGTGACTTGCTAGAGAGTTTAGGCTTGACGGCTGAAGCTCGGCTGGGATGTCTGATGGAGCAGAATGGTTCTCTATCTCTGCAATCTAAGAGAAGCTCGGATGTCTCCGAGGTTGCTGACGAATCCACTGTTGTCGGATGCCTTGGGCGTTGATTGGGTGCTGATATTGCAGGCAAAAATCATCCACTGTAGAAGCTCGGATGGAGACTTTCTGTTGGAGAAGTCCGATAAGAGTCCAGTTGCTAAGAGAGTCCGTCTGGAATTTGCCTGATGTAGAAGCTCGTCTATAGATTGCCCACCGGAGAGGTCCAGTTTCATGAGGAATCCGGTAGAGGGTCGTCCGACAGTGGAGTTTGGATGGCGCTGTGGAGGTTCGTCCGCTGGAGGAGTCTTGAGGACACTGGGGAAGGTCAAACGTTGGAGAAGTCCGAGATTCAATTCTGTCGTAGAAGTTCGGACGGAGTCCGGCTCTTGTAAGAGGCTAAAAAGAGGTCGCTTATTGTAGAAGCTCGATCGAAGATTGGTTGTCGTGGAAGCTCAGATAGAGATTTCTTATTGTAGAAGCTCAGAGTAGTGACCTGACTGGTGGAGCCTGTCCCGTTGTAGAAGCTCGTCTGTGATCCATCCACTGTAGGAGCTCGACTGGGATCCAGCTATGTAGGAGCTCGGATGAAGCCCACTTGCAATAGAAGTTCGGAGTAGAGATCTGACTGATGGAGCCCTTTCGTTGTTGAAATTCATCTGGGATCCATCCACTATAGGAGTTCGGCTGGGATCCGACTCTCGTAGGAGCTTGGATGGAATCCGGAAGGTAGTCGACCACCGTAGAAACTTGGATAGAGTCTGATTACTGTAGAAATTCTACTGTTGGAGAAGCTCGGACATTGATGAAGTCCGAAAGAAGTTCGGAGTAGAGTCGTCCGTGGTCGGAAGAAGTCTGAAAGAGATTCAGAGAATAGTCGATCACTGTAGAAAATCGACTGATAGTGAAGCTCAACAAGCGTTTGGAGCAGCCCGGTAGATGAATGGAGGAGCTCATTATCGGAGAAGCCCGGATGGCATTATGGAAGCTCGGACGGTCGAGGGAGTTCAGAAAGATGCCACACAAGGTCGGAAGTCGGAAAAGCCTTGGAAGGGTCGGCCTTTTACAAACTTCAGCTGGGGGTATCTTATACCCAACACTAGTCCCCCTACTTTTGAGTTCGGATTTCGAATAAAGTACAGAGAAATTTTTATAGCCGAAGTTGCCTCTCTTGATTTTCACACTCGGTTGCTTTCAAATATTTTGGCATTTGGCGCGTTGGTGCCGGAGCCTTTTCAAATCGAAGCGATCCGAAAAGATTTTTTCAGAATTCTCGCTGGAGTGTTGCTCTAAGTATGGCACAATAATGACTCTGTCAGCTGTCAGTCACTTTCAGCCGCTTGCCATGGTGAGTGGGACATGCGGCGAGTGTAGGTCAACCAGAGGAGATCCGCAATCATTACTGCATCAGGCCCTGTTGCCTATTTAAACCCGCTCCCTTCTTCCAGGGATTTCACTTTGCCTGAGAGTCCTGTTGGTGCCCTTCTTCTTCCCCGAGAGTTCCATCCCTCTCGACCTTAGGCATTCTTCGAGTCGATCTCCATCTCTGCATCTCTGCACCTCTCAGACCAGCCTAGGTTAGCTCCAGAACTCTTCTTCTTTCGCAGCTCTATTTCTAAACTGTGCCGATCTTCTTTCGTTGCCAATATGGATGCGGACGTGGCTCAGATGTTAGCCAAGAGTCTCAAGGCCCACAAGAGGAAAGGCGCTGGAACATCTAGGTTGGCGAAGAAGGCGAGGGTAGAGGAGACAGATCCGATCGTGCTTCGCCTTGATCGCCCAGAGCCCGCACTTGTGGTACATCTTCGACCGTGAGTACTTCCTGATCCCGTGGAAGGAGGAAGCAGAAGGGAGACTGAGAGAATAAGTCAGGTACTTAAAGCAATCCTCGATGATGGCTGGAATCGAGAGTTCAAAGTCTGAAGAAGCCAAGCTTCCTTAGAGCTTCTTTTACCTTTTGTTCTTCTATGTATTCTTTTTTTTTCTTGTCATTTTTCTTTTTTGACCTTCAAAGGCTTTGTAATGTACACTTCACTAATGAAATGAAAATAAAATTTTTCATTATCTTATCCATTCTTGCATTAGGTTGTCGTTTACCGAGCTTCTTTTGTCTTTTGTCTTGCTCGAGGTCGACGTTGTTTGAAGGTTCCTGATCATCGTCGTATTGATTTGCCCTTTTTGTTCATGACCATAGGTCTTTTCGAGGCCATTTGAGTTTGACGCTTCCTCCTGATGCTCAAGCTTGGAGGTCCGAACTTCTCGTAACCTTGAGGAAGTCGATTTTTTTTCGACCTGTGTTGAGTTCTCTCTTAGAGACTGAGAGTTTTTGATAAGAGTCTCCTTCCTCGTTGAGACGAGGTCCCTTGTGTCTTTGATGCAGCTTGTTTTTCCCTTATCACTGATGTAGTTCGTCGCTTTTCCTTTTTATGTCCTTTCTTTTTTTATATTTGGGCGAGGATTTTTCCTCTGCTCTTAGCGGGGTTGTAGGGATGTAGAGGAGCCATTGAGGAGGCTTTTCTCCTTATCCGATCTTGAATGACCAGGTCTTCGTTTGTGTCAAGATGAAGTTCTCCTCCTGTTTCCGACACAGTCAATTTCAGCTCATGCTAGGATGAGATTTTTCTCCTATTCCTAACAGGGCTGTGGAGGCACGTAAGGGCCGTTGCAAGGGCCTCTCCCCCCATCCAATCTCTAAATAATCGGACCTTTGACTTTGCTCATGTTAGGATGAGGTTCTCCTCCTATTCCTAACATGGCTGTGGGGACACATAAGGGCCGTTGTAAGGGCCTCTCCTCCCATCCGGTCTTTAAATAATCGGACCTTCGACTTTGCTCATGTTAGGACAAGGTTCTTCTCCTGTTCTTAACATGGCTGTGGGGGCACATAAGGGCCGTTGTAAGGGCCTCTCCCCCCATCCGATCTTTAAATAATCGGGCCTTCGACTTTGCTCATGTTAGAACGAGGTTCTCCTCCTGTTCCTAATATGGCTGTGGGGGCACATAAGGGCTGTTATAAGGGCCTCTCCCCCCATCCGGTCTTTAAATAATCGGGCCTTCAACTTTGCTCATGTTAAGATGAGGTTCTCCTCCTATTTCTAATATGGCTGTGGGGGCACATAAGGGCCATTGTAAAGGCCTCTCCCCCATCCGGTCTTTAAATAATCGGACCTTCGACTTTGCTCGTGTTAGGACAAGGTTCTCCTCCTGTTCCTAATACGCTTAGTTTCGATTGTCGGAAGGAGCTACTCCCTGTCGTTATGAGCTCATACCAAAAGAGAAGATATGCGAATATGGAAAAAACTTTTATTTAAGGTAAAGTTATCGATAGTACATTCATAGATTTTTCGAATTTCATGGTCGCGGAAGGTCTGCTCCTTCGAGCTTTTTCAAATAGTATGTTTCGGGCCGAACCACCTCCCTGACTTCATATGGGTCTTCCCAGTTAGGGGCGAGTTTTTCTTGATTCTGAGATTGTGAGACAGCGGCTCGTCGAAGTACTAAGTCCCCCGCTCTGAAGGCTTTGCTCTTGACCCGGGAGTTGTAGTAGCGGGCCACTTTCTGCTTGTAGGCGGCCATCCGAACTTGAGCTATCTCCCACTTTTCTTCTAATAAGTCGAGGTTGGCTTTGAGATCCTGTGAGTTGCACTGCTCATTGAATGCCACAACTCGTGCCGACGGGAGTTTGAGTTCGATCGGGATCACGACTTCTGTTCCGAAGGCTAAGGCAAAGGGGGTCTCCTCTGTGGGCAGTTTTTGGGTAGTTCGGTATGCTCATAACATATGATAAAGCTCATCTGCCCAAGTTTTCTTTGCTCTTTCAAGTCTCGCCTTGATTCCTTACAGTAGAGTCTTGTTAGTAACCTCGGCTTCACCATTTGCTTGCGGCTTGGCTACTGACGTGAAGTTATGGAAGATGTTTAAGTCTTCACAAAATTCAGCAAACCTTGTCCCAGCAAATTATCGCCCATTATCAGTAATGAGAGTTCTGGGTAGGCCGAACCTACAGACAATTGACTTCCAAACGAAGTCCTACACCTTAGCTTCTGTAATTTTTATCAAAGATTCAGCTTCGACCTACTTGGTGAAGTAGTCAATTACCACCAGGAGAAACTTTCGCTGCCCGGATGCCATGAAAAAAGGTCTGAGGATATCCATCCTCCATTGTGCAAACGGCCATGGAGAACTCAAGCGTGTAAGTTCGGAGGTGAGTTGCCTTTGGATATTTGCATATCTTTGACACCAATCACACCTTCTGACATATTCGATAGAGTCGTGGTGCATGGTAGGCCAGTAATAGCCTTGTCGAAGCAGCTTGTGGGATAAAGATCTGGCCCCCAAGTGACTTCTGCAGATTCCCTCATGTACCTCCCACAAGGTGAAGTCGGCCTCAGAAGGTCGGAGATATTTCAAAAGGGACAATGAGTACGACCTCTTGTACAACTTGCCTTCATAAAGAATATATCAGGAGGCCTGGTTCCTAAGCTTCTGAGCTTCTTTTGCATCAGGAGGAAGAACCCCGTCCTTGAGGTATGCAACCAGTGGGTCAATCCAGCTGGGTTCATGGTTGATCTCCATCACAAACTGTGGTTCTTCCGTACTTGGGCACTTCAGAACCTCGAAGAAGACTTCCTTGGGCAGTTCAGCTGGAGCCAGTGAGCCAACTTGGAGAGAAGGTCGGCCCTGGTATTTTCTGCTCTTGAAATCTGCTTGATGCCAAAGCCACCGAAGGCAGGGACGATCTCTTTCACCTTTTCGAGGTACTTGGCCATACTGTCCTCCCGAGCTTCACAGTTTTCGTTGACTTGTCCCACCACCAATTGGGAGTCACTGTAGACTTGGAGCCGATCTACTTCTAACTCTTTGACGATCCTCAATCCTGCAATCAGAGCTTCATATTCTGCTCCATTATTTATCGCAGAAAATTCGAAGCGCAGTGCCTACTCCGCAATAATTTCTTCTGGATTAACCAAGATCAGGCCCGCACTTGCGCTTGACATGTTGGAGGAACCATCCACGTAGAGAGCCCAAAAACCATCAGGGAGATCCATTCTTTCTTCAGGAGAATTCGACTGGAGCCCTGAGTTGTCGGCTTCACCTTGTTCAAGTTCGGTCTCTTTCGAAATAGTGCACTCCACTATGAAGTCTGCTAATATCTGGGCTTTAATCATCGACCGAGGTTGATAATTGATGTCGAACTCCGTGAGCTCGACTGTCCATTTCGTTATCCTTCCGGAAGCATCCACTCGATGCAGAACTGCCTTGATCGGTTGGTCGGTGAGCAATGTTATGGTGTGCTCTTGAAAGTAAGGTCGGAGCCTTCGAGCTGCAATCAACAAGACGTAAGTTAGTTTCTCTAACTTAGTATACCTGATTTTGGTGTCTCTCAATACTCGACTGATGTAGTAGATCGATCATTGAATTTTTGCTTCTTCCTTAACCAGGACTGCTGCAAGAGCCACAGGGGAGACCGCCAGGTACAGGAATAACTCCTCTCCAGGTTCGGGCTTTGTCAATAGCGGGGGTGAGCCGAGGTAGCTCTTTAATTTTTTGAATACTTGCTGACATTCAATGGTCCAATAGAAGTTCTTCGACTGCTTGAGGGTCTGAAAGAAAGGCAGGCATCGTTCGGCCGACCTTGAGACAAAGCGATTCAGAGCCGCTACTCTCCCAGTAAGGTGCTAAACTTCCTTTATTGACTTCGGGATGGTCATTTCCTGGATGGCACGAATCTTTTTTGGATTTGCTTCGATCCCACGCTCTGATACCATAAAGCCCAAGAATTTTTCTGAGGTTACTCCAAAAGCGCACTTAGCTGGGTTTAGCTTCATCTTATATTTTCAGAGGATGCTGAAGGTCTCCTCAAGGTCGGCGACATAGTTCATTGAGGATTTGCTTTTTACGAGCATATCATCCACGAAGACCTCCATGTTGCGGCCAATCTGCTTCTTGAAGATCTTGTTCACCAGCCGTTGATAGGTCGCCCCTGTATTTTTGAGTCCAAAAGGTATGACCCTGTAACAATAAAGGCCACGGTTAGTAATAAAAGCAGTTTTTTCTTCATCTTCTGACGCCATCCTGATTTGATTGTAGTCAGAGAATGCATCCATGAAAGTGAGAAGCTCGTAGCCCGAGGTTGCATCCACTAGTTGGTCGATTCTGGACAGTGGATAATTATTCTTCGGGCAGGCTTTATTCAGCTTTTTGAAGTCTATACACATCCTCCACTTGCCGTTCGCCTTCTTAACTAGAACCACATTGGAGACTCAGTTTGGATAGTTGACTTCTCTGATGAACCTGACTTTTAGGAGTTTTTCAACTTCCTCAGCTATTGCCATCTGTCTTTCCGGTGCATGACTTCAGATTTTTTTCTTCATCGATCGATATTTGGGATCAACAGCTAGACGGTGTTTCATGACTTCAGCATCAATCCCTGGCATGTCTGTCGGAACCCAAGCGAAAACATCCGCATTCTTTTGTAGAAAATTGATAAGCTGTGTCCGCACCTCTTTCCCTAGGTTGGAGCCGATCTTCACCATGTTGTGATCCAGGTGGTGTGCCCAAGGCCCAGGGGACCAAGGCTAAGGCCAAAGTCCATCATTCATGAGGGATTCATGGAGGCTCTAGGGCTAGTTGGGTCCTAGGTTCAAAGGCTGTGGGCCTTTCGGATTCTTGAGGTCTAGGTTATGTAGGCCTCAAGGGACCAACTCTTTATGGGCCAGGTCTGGGCCCAGGATAGGTGAGATTAGGTCGAGTCATGGGTGTACATGGGCTTGGGTTAACCTAATCTCCCATAGAGTTGGTCAAGGGAGTTTTGGGTTTGGGTCACTTGACCCTGTGTTTATATATACATGTACTGTGTATAGGTTTGAGGAAGCCAAGAAAATACAGAACTCTTTCTCCCAAGTCTCTCTCTCTCTTCTCTCTCTCTCTCCAGCCATTCTCCACACCCCAGGAACAAGAAACCCTAAAGTTTCTTGCCGCCAGGTCCATAAAAGGAAAGAAAAGCAAGGAGGCGCTAGCCCCTTCCCCCTTGCAGCCACCGACTCTCTCTCTTCTCCCTCTCTTGAAGCCATCCAAACATCAGGTCTAGGATCTGGAATCTCTTGAGAAGAGGTTGGTACAAGTTTCTCTCAGATTTGGAGTTGATCTAAGGTCGTTTGAGGTGCGGGTGAGATCTCCATCAACAGATCTACAGGAAAGGCTGCAGCAGGACAGATCTGTAAGGTCTGGTTCTATCTACCTTTTTCTCTATCTAGAACACCCCAATTCGAGATCTATGAATTGGAAGACCTCGGTCCAGGTCTGATCTAGTTGGGTACCAGATCTTGAATTTTTTAGAGGTGATTTCAGAGGTGTTCTTCATCACTACACACCACACAGGTCTTGGTTTGTGACATACACCAAGACAGATGAGGGATCAGTGACTCTAGGCGACAATCATTCTTGCAAGGTGGCTGGGATAGGGATAGTCAGGGTAAGGATGTTTGATGGGATTGTGAGGATATTGACAAATGTAAAGCACATCCCAGAGCTGGAAAAGAATCTGGTGTCACTTGGCTACTTGGAGCGCAGTGGATACAGCTTCAGCAGTAGGGCTAGAAGCGGAGTACTGAACATCTCCAATGGAGCTATGGTAGTGATGAGAGGCAGGAGGTTGGACAATAACCTCTATCGCATGGAGGGATCTGTGGTGATTGGAGAGTCTGATGCAGCAGCTGCAGCACAGGACCAGCAGGGAGCTTACAGGATGTGGCACTACCGCCTAGGCCACATGGGTGACAAGGGGCTGAGAGAGTTGAGCAGGAGATGACTCATCTCTGATCTGGAGGATGGTGCTACAGGGGAGATCTGTGAACCTTGCCAGATGAAAAAGCAGAGGAGAGTTCAGTTCAACATTAGTACAGCCCGCAGCGCAGTCCCTCTGGAGTTAGTACACACGGATGTGTGGGGACCAGCCCCAGTTTTAGCTAGGAATGGGGCCAGATACTTCATGACCCTGATTGATGATTTCTCAAGAAAACTCTGGATTTACTTTATGAGAGAGAAGTCTGAGGTCTTCACCAAGTTCAAGATCTGGAGAGCTGAGGTGGAGAAGAAGCAGGGGAGGAGCGTGAAGTGTCTGAGGTCAGACAATGGTGGGAAGTACACCAGCAGAGAGTTCCAGGACTACTGTGAGGAGTGTGGGATCAGGATACACCTCTCAGTTAAGGGGACACCACAGTAGAATGGGGTGGCCGAGAGGATGAACAAAATACTTTTGAAAAAGGCACGATGCATGAGGCTGCAGGCAGGGCTTCCAAAGGAGTTCTGGGTTGACACAGTAGACGCAGCGGGTTACTTGGTCAATCGGTCACCTCACACCAGGTTGGATGGCAAGCTTCCAGAGGAGGTGTGGTCTGGGAGGATAGTTGGGCTGGGCCATCTATGGGTATTTGGGTGCACGGCCTATGTGCACATTGGAGCTGGTGAGCGGAGCAAGCTAGACGCCAGATCATGCAAGGCGGTGTTTCTAGGCTATCCACGAGGAGTCAAGGGATACAGGCTGTGGGATCCTTTGGAAAAGAAGGTCATCATTAGTCAGGATGTGACTGTTGATGAGGAGTCAGTCCTACGGAGGTGAGCAGGCATGGAAGAGCAGCAGGAGCAGGAGGAGGTCCAGCAGGGCGCTGTTGGACAGCTAACCTCTTTGATTTTGCCTCTTGCAGGTACTACTGGAGGACATGATATTCAGGTAGAGCACCTACCCAAGATGTCTCCACAGGTGGAGAGGACTCGAATGGATGATCGAGGCGGAGAGGTCCAGCAGGAGCGAGCTGGACCGAGGACTGATATTGGTGTTGCCCTACACAAGCCCAAGAGGACCATCAGGCAACCGGACCGATATGGCTTCGAGGAGACGCTGTCATATGCCCTAGTGACAGTGAATGGAGACCCATATATATATCAGGAGGCTATTGAGAGTAAGGACAGAGAGTGGTGGGTCCAGACGATGTCCGAGGAGATGCAGTCTCTCCACAAGAACCAGACGTGGTGATTGGTGCAGTTGCCACAGGAAAAGAGGCCCATTGGCTGCAAATGGATCTACAGTCACAAGGAAGGGCCTTCAGAGTAGGGAGGTATCAGATTCAAGGCGAGGTTAGTGGCCAAGGGATACTCCCAGAAGGAAGACATCGACTTTAGCGAGGTCTTCTCTCCCGTCGTCAGACATACTTCCATCAGAGTGTTGCTGAGCATTATAACAGCTCAGGATTTAGAGCTAGAGCAGATGGATGTCAAGACGGCGTTCCTCCATGGGTATTTGGAGGAGAGGATTTACATGGAGCAGCCACCTGATTTCAGGGATCCAGGATCAGAGGGAAAGATTTGTTTGTTGCAGAAGTCACTGTACGGGCTGAAGCAGTCACCGAGGCAATGGTACAAGTAGTTCGACTCCTATGTGCGCAGCATTGGACTTTCCAGGTGTGAGTTTGATCTCTGTGTTTATGTTCAGTCTCTTGAGGATGGTTCTAGGTTATTCCTACTCTTGTATGTAGATGACATGCTTATAGCATGCAAGAGTAGGAAGGTTGTGCAGGATCTGAAGGCATCCTTATCTCGGGAGTTTGAGATGAAAGATTTGGGCCCTGCAAGGAAGATCCTAGGCATGGAGATTTTCAGAGACCAAGCCAGGAGGGTTCTGCATCTATCTCAGGGGGGCTACATACAGAAGATCTTAGAGAGGTTCAGGATGAAGGGAGCAAAGCCGGCGGAGCTACCACTTGCCGGTCACTTCAAACTCTCGAAGATCATGACACCACAGACTGAGATGGAGGCTCAGGAGATGGAGAAAGTTCCTTATGCTTCAGGAGTTGAGAGCTTGATGTATGCGATGGTCTGTTGTAGGCAGACATCGCTCATGCAGTGAGTCAGGTTAGCAGGTTCATGGCGCAGCCTGGCAGGGAGCACTAGAGACTCTGAAGTGGATATTCAGATACCTGGCGGGTTTAGTTAGAGTTGGCATCTGCTACGGACAGCGAGGAGGTACAGTGGGATACTCTGACATGTCCAGGGAGGCTTAGGGGCTGATTGGCGGTTATGTAGATGCAAACTTCGGTGGAGATGTGGATACCCGGAGGTCTACGACAGGCTTCATCTTTAGCCTGTATGGAGGTCTTATTTCTTGGAGATCGTGTTTGCAGCCTATCACGGCTCTATCCACTACAGAGGCAGAGTACATCGGGCTGACAGAAGCAGCTAAGGAGGTAATTTAGCTGAAGGGTTTATTGATGGAGATGGGCCTTACTTAGGAGGCCATTAGAGTGCACTGTGACAGTCAGAGTGCACTTCTATTAGCACAGAACTCAATCTATCATGCAAGGACAAAGCACATCGACATTCGATATCGTCGGATCAGAGAGCTTGTGGAGGATGGCGAGGTGGAGCTGGTAAAGGTACACACCAAGGAGAACCCAGCTGATGCACTTACGAAGGTACTTCCATGGGACAGCTTTCAGAGATGTGTTGAGCTGATTCAGCTGATGGACAGAGTGGAGCTGGTTGAGGCCTTGGAACACCAAGGTGGAGATTGTTGTGATCCAGGTGGTGTGCCCAAGGCCCAGGGGACCAAGGCTAAGGCCAAGGTCCATCATTCATGAGGGATTCATGGAGGTTCTAGGGCTAGTTGGGTCCTAGGTTGAAAGGCTGTGGGCCTTTCGGGTTCTTGAGGTCTAGGTTATGTGGGCCTCAAGGGACCAACTCTTTATGAGCCAGGTCTGGGCGCAAGATAGGTGAGATTAGGTCGAGTCATGGGTGTACATGGGCTTGGGTTAACCTAATCTCCCATAGAGTTGGTCAAGGGAGTTTTGGGTTTAGGTCACTTGACCCTGTGTTTATATATATATGTACTGTGTATAGGTTTGAGGAAGCCAAAAAAATACAGAACTCTTTCTCCCAAGTCTCTCTCTCTCTTCTCCCTCTCTCTCCAGCCATTCTCCACACCCCAGGAGCAAGAAACCCTAGGGTTTCTTGCCACCAGGTCCATAAAAGGAAAGAAAAGCAAGGAGGTGCTAGCCCCTTTCCCCTTGCAGCCGTCGACTCTCTCTCTTCTCCCTCTCTTGTAGCCATCCAAACATTAGGTCCAGGACTTGGAATCTCTTGAGAAGAGGTTGGTATATGTTTCTCTCATATCTGAAGTTGATCTGAGGTCGTTTGAGGTACGGATGAGATCTCCATCAACAGATCTATAGGAAAGGCTGCAGCAGGACAGATCTGTAAGGTCTGGTTCTATCTACCTTATTCCCTATCTAGAATATCCCAATTTGAGATCTATGAATTAAAAGATCTCGGTCTAGGTCTGATCTAGTTGGGTACCAGATCTTGAATTTTTTAGAGGTGATTTCAGAGGCATTCTTCATCTGGAACGAAAGGCTGCCGAAGAGGACAGCAACCACGCTGATTTCGTCAAGGGCCTTCAATCGAGTCCAGAAGTCTCCAGATTTGTTCGTTGCTGGGTCTGCTGCACCCAAGGTCCGTGGGAGGAGCCGGGATCATGCTCCAACACATCATGTGCTCTTCATTCCCATCATTCAAAGGAATTGAGACAAGATCTTCCATTGGCTCACCCCGTTCTTCAGCAAGATCATCACGGGTGTCCAATCCATCAACTGGGCAGGGGTCAGGCTGACAATTTCTTTGTAGGGCTATATTATAGCAGTGTCTTGCTAGGACTTGATCTCCTCTGACCTCTCTGACTCCTTGGCTAGTAGAAAATTTGAGCTTCAAGTGGTAGGTCGACACCACAGCTCGGAGGGCGTTGAGGTCAGGTTGGTCGAGTATTACATTGTAGGCAGACGGTGCCCTTACTACCAGAAAATCCACCTGCACTCTTGATTGATTTGGGTACCGGCCTGCAACCACGGTTAAAGTTATTACCCCTTTCACTGGTACAGCATCGCCAGTGAACCCTACCAACGAGGAGTTTATCGGCCCCAATCGACCATCCAGAATGGACATTTTCGAGAATGCATCGTAAAACAGAATATCGATCGAGCTTCCACTATCAACAAGAATACGGCGTACATCATAGTCAGTAATATTTAAAGAAACTACAACCACATCATTATGTGGGAATTGAATCTCCCGGGCATCTTCTTCCGTAAAGGTTATAGACTCTTCAGTCCTCTGCCGCTTGGGCGGTACGGTCGATCCACTGGCTGCTCTCCATTGGGGTCCTCCAGAGATGGTGTTGACGATCTCGGTTGGAGGCAGATCTTTAGGCTGTTCCTCCCTCCTTGGTGGCTCTGGCTATGGTAGGACCCTCAGTCGATCCTCCCTACCTTCAGGTCGACGTCGGATAAATCTATCGAGCCGACCTCATCTGATGAGCTCTTCGATCTGCCAATTCATTTTTTAGAATCTTTATTCCAGGAGGTCCTCTCGACTGCGAGTCTCGAGGATCTTCTGATAGGATGGAGGTAGAGACCCTCCGGAAGTGGAATCATGATCGAACGGAGGGCTCTCCGCCTTCTGCTTCCCCTTTTCGGAGAAGACAAGGCAACTGGCCCAAGTGGCCCGCCCGATCGTCGGATTCTGAAACTCCAACGATGCTCTTTCCAACCACACAGATGCCTGCGGCTGCTGCGGCCGCTGCTGCATGGCCTGCACTGCTTCGGTGAGGCCCCTGACCTGCTGAACCAGTAAGTCGAACTGCTCCATGCCGACTGCCATCGCTAGAGGAGGAGGAGCCTGAGAAACTGGAGACGAGATCGGAGCTTGCGGAGCTCACTGAGATCTGATCGCGGAGGCTGTGGATCACCTGGTGGATGCCTTTCGGGGAGGCATCAGGTAGAGATCAGGCAGGAGAAGGAGAAGGAGAAGAAGATGTCAGAGAAGATGATCGGAGACAGTCCCATTAAGCACTCCTTTAAGAACAAGGGTACTGCGAAGATACATACCCTCCCTCTAGCGCCAATTCTGTTGGTGCAGAATTTCACCGACACCGGAGAAGTTGGAGTTGAGATGACCGCGACCACCGTCGGGACCTGCAAGGGAAGTCTAAATCAGAGTTGGGGGTGCTCTGGCAAGACCCTCCAATGCTCAAGTCAGTACTCTGCTTCAACAGAAATGGAGCGCTCAAATGGGATTTTGGCAGAGTTTTGAGATAGAGTTTAGAGCTTAGAGAAGAACATATCTGGGGATCCCTTTTTATAGACGGAGAGCGTAACTGATTGACAGCGACGTCTGTAACTGTCTGGTAGTAGGCCGTTCGGGGCCACGCGGAGTTTGTTACGGAGAGTAGTGACGTCAGGAGACCGTTCAGGGCCACGTGGAGTTTGTTACGGAGAGTAGTGGTGTCAGGGGGCTGTTCAGGGCCACGTAGAGTTTATTATGGAGAGTGGAGTGGTGTCCGTTGTCGCAACTTGCCAGAGAGTTCGGGATTGACGGTTGAAGCTCGGCTGGGACGTCTGATGGGGTGGAATGGTTCTCTATCTCTGCAATCTAAGAGAAGCTCGGATGTCTCCGAGGTTGCTGACGAATTCACTGTTGTCGAGTGCCTTGGGCGCTGATTGGGCGCTAATGTTGCAGGCAAAAATCATCCACTGTAGAAGCTCGGACGGAGACTTTCTGTTGGAGAAGTCCGATAAGAGTCCAGTTGCTAGGAGAGTCCGTCTGAAATTTGCCTGATGTAGAAGCTCGTCTGTAGATTGCCCGTCGGAGAGGTCCGATTTTATGAGGAATCTGACAGAGGGTCGTCCGATAGTGGAGTTCGGATGGCGCTGTGGAGGTTCGTCCGCTGGAGGAGTCTTGAGGACATTGGGGAAGGTCGAACGTTGGAGGAGTCCGGGATTCAATTCTATCGTAGAAGTTCGGATGGAGTCTGGCTCTTGTAGGAGGCTGAAAGGAGGCCGCTTATTGTAGAAGCTCGGTCGAAGATCGGTTGTTGTGGAAGCTCGGATGGAGATTTCTTATTGTAGAAGCTTGGAGTAGTGTCCTGGCTGGTGGAGCCTGTCCCGTTGTAAAAGCTCGTCTGTGATCCATCCATTGTAGGAGCTCAGTTGGGATCCGGCTTTGTAGGAGCTCAGGTAAAGCCCACTTGCAATAGAAGTTCGGAGTAGAGATCCGACTGGTGGAGCCCTTCCATTGTTGAAATTCGTCTGGGATCCATCCACTGTAGGAGTTCGACTGGGATCCGGCTCTCGTAGGAGCTCGGATGGAATCCGAAAGGTGGTCGACCGTCGTAGAAATTTGAATGGAGTCTGGTTACTGTAGAAATCTTGCTGTCGGAGAAGCTCAGACATTGATGAAGTCTGAAAGAAGTTCGGAGTAGAGTCGTCCATGGCCGGAAGAAGTCTGGAAGGGATTCGGAGAATAGTCGATCACTGTAGAAAATTGGCTGATAGTGAAGCTCAGCAAGCGTTTGGAGCAACCCGGTAGATGAATGGAGGAGCTCATTGTCGGAGAAGCCCGAATGGCATTATGGAAGCTCGGACGGTCAAGAGAGTTCAAAAAGACGCCACACAAGGTTGGAAGCTGGAAAAGCCCTGGAAGGGTCGGCCTTTTACAAACTTCGGCTGGGGTATCTTATACCCAACACCTAGTATATATATGGTTGAACAAAAATCATGAATAATCAAATCTAGAAAAATCCAATCTGATCATGGTTGGTAATGGCATATTGCCCGACAACTACAGACAAGACCTCTATACGAGGGTTGATCAAACTCATTAAGACAAATCTTTTCAAAGATCTAGAAAATCTTTGAAGAGAGAAATAATCTAGAGAGAAAAATTTTTAGATAGAGAAAATGGAGAGAGAAAAAGAGAGGAGAGAGAACTTTCTTCTCTTTTTTTTTCTTTTCTTCTCTTCTTTTTCTTCTTCTTTTTTTTATTTTGTTTTTCTTCTTTTATTTTTCTATTTTTTTTCCTTCTACTTCCTCATGGTTTAGGGCAAAATAAGGGATTCCATTGAATCACTCTTTTCTCTAAAATAGGGGATCCTTGCACTGGAAAGTTGGTGGCAGGGGATGTGGCCCACGGCGATGTAGCCAAGGGTCCCTAATTTAATGATCAATAGTGACAAAGGGTACCAAAATCAAGGGAAACATGGGATTAGAAAAAAAAGGAAGAAATTATAGATCTAGATTTTCAAATAATTCCAATGATTTTCGGCCAAAATTCTAACACCCGTGAGCTGTGGAAGATGCAAAGAAGGATTATAGAGATTCTTACCATGTTTTTGGCAAGCTGCGCTGTGATTCCGATGGGCATGGTGATGGGATTCCACAAAGATGAAGAGAAGATTATGGCTTCACTGGCAATGGTTCAACAGCTGATAAAGATGAGATTCAAAAGAGGGTGATGGGTTTAAATAAAGCAAAAAGAGGAGCCAAGTCCTTCACGACATCGATATCCTCCGATGGAAATAGGAGTAAGGAGGCTTCCATCAGAATTCTTCTTCTTCTTCTTCCTCCTCTCTTTTTTTTTGAACTTGCTTTAAAATTTATGCACTTCTTTGGGCCATGATTTGTCACTAGGCCTAGTGCACCAGGCCCAAGTTATCTTGGGCTGCATTATTACACCTAAGCTTACCTAAACATTAATTGGGCATGACACGCGACCCAAGTTCAGCCCAACCATAACAAATGATGACCTGGCCCTCTAAATGTCTAGATTGGGTTGAGCAAACCATGTGGGTGAGCAGCCCAAGTGCTTTCCATGTCTCCAGTCCAGACTTCAGGTATGGAATTTTTAAAAGTCCAGAGTTAGGTTAAGACTTCATGTGGTCGCGCAGCCCACGTGAAGTCTTTAGCATGTACTTTCTGATGAAGCCTTGGCCCATGTGGGATCCACAAGATAATTACCATATTTCTCGCAATTGGGGGAATGGACAACGCACTTTTCGAATCTCTATTTATTAAATAGATCACAAATTCAAATCTATATACAATCATTTTTATTAAACAGATAATATAATCTGATTTGTAATAAGTTGAGATAAGTTAGATGAGTTAAACAGTTAATAGTTGCTACTCATTTCTCCAGTTTCTTAATGCGGCTTAAAATGGGATTTTAAAAAATAGAAACACGCACAAATTAAAAAAAATACCGTCGAGTTGATTGCGAAAGCAACACTTGCCCTGACTCAATGCGGACTATGTAAATGACAGCTAGCCTGAACCCAATTCTCTAAAATATCTGACACAGGCCGCGGTAGCATTCAATGGTGGTGGTGCGTCCATTGCAGGTTTATCCTGACCCACCAAGGGCTTCCAACTTCATTAATATGGACAAACAGCCAAATAGTTTAGAGGAACCCACAGCTCTCTCCGACACCTCAACGAAGAGCTAACAAAGGTTATAGTAATTAGCTGAGCATTGTGTAACTATCAGATAATTTGATTTACAAAACAAGCCTTGACCTTATTTGCAAATTGCAATACCCTGAACAAAGACTCTGACCAACATCCGCTGCCAAGGAATTTTCCTCTGGTTTTCTGGTAACCAGGGCAGAATCAAGTAGCATACGCCAATTCCACAAAGTGCCAAGCTAACCAGAAAACAAACATGTGGCAAATATGGAGCAACATAAAAATCAAAACTTTAATTTCAGAATAACATACCATAGTTTCAGAGTGAAAACATTAGGGCTCCAATTCTTCTAAGTTGCAGCATCTTGTTCGCCAGACGGTTCAACTACGTCTACATTATTAATTCATGTTGGAACCAGAAGTCAAGGTTTCTAGAGCAATGCTTCAGTAAATCATTTATCCGGATACGTAAGCGCACATAAAAGAAAAGAAAAAAATAATAACGTATGGACTTTGTTCACATAAATCAACAATTTCTCCAGTTCAACAAAATAAGTCTACTGGACGCTGGTTTTCCAGGTAACCAAGAGGAAAAACATGGCAAGCATGCGGCTCTGCCATCCTCCAACAAACATATGTCAGAAGAACATCTAGAATCAGGTATGGATGACGATCTCATCACTCTTTTGTAAAAATTGAGATAGAATTACTGTCACGCCTCCGATCCAAGATTATGAATTGAGGATCATGGCAACCGTCGCATACTTATGAAGAACTCTCTCCATAAGCATGCAAGGCATCTCATCACGATATCAATGCATCACAACAAAATAAATTTAAATAATTATTATTCAACTTTAATTCAAGTAATTAAATCAAATGTCTTACATCCAATAAAATTTTACTAACAATAAAACAATAGGTCTAAGTTCAATGAAGTTGACAATGCTAAATCTCGCCTCTAAAAACTCTGTCCCAATATTTCTTCCCACGCTCGAAATTAATTATCTGAATCTGAAAAATAGAAAGAAAGGTAATGAGCTAGACAGCCCAGTAAGTAACAAATATCTCAACTAAATATTTCAGATATTATGTACTTTTCAAGAATAATGTTGCAAATAAACATAATAATATATTTCATGCTGATTTAATACAAATCAAATATTTTTAAATATTCACATATAACATAACCATAAATCCGATTCGATGCAAAACACTCATAACTCAACAACCTTGACTATAACCAACGTTTAACCCCCATTGGCGGGGTCCACAGAATACCAGCGCACAACCCTCATTGGCAAGGTCCACAAATACCAGCGCACAATCCCCATTGGCAGGGTCCACAAACATCAGTGCACAACCCCCACTGGTAGGGTCCACTGAGTACCAATGTATAATCCCCATTGGCGGGGCCCACTGAAACATAGTTAGGCTGAGAGCATAAATTCGATCCGTATCAAAATACTTTGAATCATAATATATCATAATTTTTCACTGAATATGTGCATAATTCGACGTACCATAATATTTCAAAAGTACTTTTCTTACAAAATATAATTTCATAAATCATGCATAATTTCAGAGAATAATTATTTATTTTCAGAATAAATATGGAATATCTCGAGAAGATGATTCATTACTTATCTTTCACGGAGCACTGAATGAACAGATCAACTAACTTCTAGGAGATTCTTCCGTGCCTATTATCCAAAATTATATTTTTACATTAATTTTAATTCAAAATTCAATCTAAACAAATCCCAAATCAAAACCTCACTTAAAATCAGACTCTTCCCTAAACTCGATCAAATCATCAGACGAAGCCTTCCACTACGCTAATCCTAGAGGAATAACTTTAGAGAGAGAGAAATCCATCAAGAGAGAGAAACAACCTAGAGAGAGAAAATTTTAGAGAGAGAAAGTAGAGAGAGATAGTCCAATTTCAGAGAGAGAAAGTCAGGGTTCAGACTGAAAGAAGAGAGAGAAGAGAGAGAAACTCTCTCTCTCATCATTTTTTATTATTTTTATTTTTTATTTATTTATTTATTTATTCATTTATTTATATATATATATATGTATAAGTATATATATATATATATTTTGTTATTATTATTATTTTTTTTTTCTTTTTCGTCTTTCTCTTTTCTTTTCTTTTTCTCTTTTTTTTTCTCTCTTTTCTTTTCTTTTCTTTTCTTTTCTTTTTCTTCTTTCTCTTTTCTTTTCTTTTTCTTTTTTTTTTTCTTCGGGCTCCTTCCAGGCCGAACAGAGGACCGGTGGTTCTCCGGCCTTGACCGGCCGTTCAGGCCGCGGCCGCCACGGCGGAGGCCGGCGGCAGAGGGGGGCCACTCCCCCAATCATGGAAGAGCATGGCCGGCGATCGATTGCGATCGCCGGCGCCGGAAAATTCATGAGAAAAAGAGACCAAAACAGAGGTCCCTTTTTCCGACCGAAAATCGGCGACTCTCGTCGCCGGCAGCCGCGCACAAGGGCACGGGAGGAAGGGGAAGGAAGAGAGGAAGAAAAGGAAGACTCACTTCGGCCTCCGGTGACCCCACCGGTGGGCAATCACAGTGAGAACGAAGCAAAGATCCGCGGCTCTAATTCGAGAAAATCGGAGAGGAAAAGAGGGAAAGAAGACCGATGATCGGCTTCAAGGGAGGGAAAGGTCCTTTTATAGAGAACCCTAGGACTCCGAGACGTCCTAGAATTTCGATCTTGCCCGAGTCTCGCCGGAGAAGAAGACTCCTATCGGGAGTCTTCTTCCCGATTTTTTCTCTGTTTTTTTTTTTTTTTTGGGACTTGGGTCTGCTAGATTGGGCTTGGTTTTGGGCTATAACATTCTTCACCCCTAAAAAAAAATTTCATCCTCGAAATTTTTCATACATGTCACCAGTGTATTGGAAGCCTGTGCATTCTGTTGAGTAAGCGCATAAACTCTTCCCTGGGTTTTAGAAATCTGTCCACCACCCTTATGTTGTCCTTCATGAGTTCTTTGGCCAACTTGATTTTCAGTATTTAGCAGGCAGCTAGCAATTTTATGATCCATCTGACCACATTTGAAACAAGCACCTGTATTCCAATAGCAATCCTTGTCTGCATGATTTTTGCCACATCTGGAGCACGGCTCACCATCAATCTGTTGAGTCTTATTGTCTACTGCTCCCTTAGCTGATCTTTTGATATTTTTATTATTCTGCCCTTGTGTATCATTTGATTTTGCTTTCTTTCTTTGCTTTCTTTCCCTTTCCATACGTTCTTCATTGACTTCTCTTTCAATTATCAGTGCTTTGTTTACCACATCTGCATAAGTTGTCAATTCATATGGAACCACTTGTTTTCGAATCTCAGTTCTCAGTCCCATCTCAAACTTGTGAACACGTTCTTGCTCACCATCCACTAATCTCGGAGCAAATTTTGCTAACTCTGTAAATTTTGCTTCATATTTAGTCACACTCATACCCTTTTGCTTCAAATAAATAAACTCTTGCTCTTTCTGGATCCTTATACTCCGAGGAAAATATTGATCGTAGAATGCAACCCGAAATCTTTTCTAGGTAAGTATTTCGCCGTCTTGTTCATGCTTGCGCTGTAGTCGCTGACACCAGTTGTATGCTTCTCCTTGTAGTAAATAAGCTGCATATCGAATCTTTTCTTCATCAAGACACTCTTGGACAGCGAAGGCTTTCTCCATCTCTATTATCCAGTTATCAACCTCTAAAGGTTCAGTAGTCCTCTTGAAAGCTGGAGGAGCAAGCTTTTTAAATTCTGAAATGTTATTCCGTTGTACTGATTGCTCTCCATGTTGTGATGGTGGATGCTGATGTTGTTGTGTATCTCTTTGTATCTGCTGTTGTTCAAGCATTTGCTGTTGTATTTGTTGTTGCACTTATACCATCCTGATTAGGGTCTGCATTAACTGAGCCATATCTGGTTCCTGACGTACTCTGATACCATATTAATTGTCACGCCCCCGATCCGAAATTATGAATCGATGATCATGGCAACCGCCGCATACTTATGAAGAACTCTCTTCATAAGCATGCAAGGCATCTCATCACGATATCAATGCATCACAGCGGAATAAATTCAAATAATTATTATTCAACTTTAATTCAAGTAATTAAATCAAATGTCTTACATCCAATAAAATTTTATTAACAATAAAACAATAGGTCTAAGTTTAATGAAGTTGACAATGCTAAATCTCGCCTCTAAAAGCTCTGTCCCAATATTTCTTCTCATGCTCGAAATTAATTATCTAAATCTGAAAAATAGAAAGAAAGGTAATGAGCAAGACAGCCCAGTAAGTAACAAATATCTCAACTAGATATTTCAGATATTATGTACTTTTCAAGAATAATGTTGTAAATAAACATAATAGTATATTTCATGCTGATTTAATACAAATCAAATATTTTCAAATATTCACATATAACATAATCATAAATCCGATTCGATGCAAAACACTCATAACTCAACAGCCTTGACTATGACCAATGTTTAACCCCCATTGGCGGGATCCACAGAATACCAACGCACAACCCCCACTGGCAGGGTCCACAAATACCAGCGCACAACCCCCACTGGCAGAGTCCACAAACACCAGCGCACAACCCCCACTGGTAGGGTCCACTGAGTACCAACGTATAATCCTCATTGGCGGAGCCCACTGAAACATAGTTAGGCTGAGAGCATAAATCCGATCCGTATCAAAATACTTTGAATCATAATATATCATAATTTTTCACTGAATATGTGCATAATTCGACGTACCATAATATTTCAAAAGCACTTTTCTTACAAAACATAATTTCATAAATCATGCATAATTTTAGAGAATAATTATTTATTTTCAGAATAAATATAGAATATCTCGAGAAGATGATTCATTACTTACCTTTCACGGAGCACTGAATGAACAGATCGACTAACTTCTAGGAGATTCTTCCGTGCCTATTATCCAAAATTATATTTTTACATTAATTTTAATTCAAAATTCAATCTAAACAAATCCCAAATCAAAACCTCACTTAAAATCAGACTCTTCCCTAAACTCGATCAAAATCATCAGATGAAGCCTTCCACTACGCTAATCTTAGAGGAACAACTTTAGAGAGAGAAAAATCTATCAAGAGAGAGAAACAATCTAGAGAGAGAAAATTCTAGAGAGAGAAAGTAGAGAGAAAGTTCAATTCCAGAGAGAAAGTCAGGGTTCAGACTGAAAGAAGCGAGAGAAGAGAGAGAAACTCTCTCTCTCATCATTTTTTTATTATTTATTTATTTATTTATTCATTTATTTATATATATATATACTTATATATATATATATATTGTTATTATTTTTTTTTCTTTTTCTTCTTTCTCTTTTCTTTTCTTTTCTTTTTCTTCTTTCTCTTTTCTTTTCTTTTTCTTTTTTTTTTTTTCTTCGGGCTCCTTCCAGGCCGATCAGAGGACCGGTGGTTCTCCGACCTTGACCGACCGTTCAGGCCACGACCGCCACGATGGAGGCCGGCGGCATAGGGGGGCCACTCCCCCGGTCACGGAAGAGCATGGCCGGCGATCGATTGCGATCGCCGGCGTCGAAAAATTCATGGAAAAAAGAGACTAAAACAGAAGTTTCTTTTTCCGACCAAAAATCGGCGACTCTCGTCGCCAGCAGCCACGCACAAGGGCACGGGAGGAAGGGGAAGGAAGAGAGGAAGAAAAGGAAGACTCACTTCGGCCTCCGGTGACCCCACCGGCGGGCAATCACGGTGAGAACGAAGCAAAGATCCGCGGCTCTAATTCGAAAAAATCGGAGAGGAAAAGAGGGAAAGAAGACCGATGATCGGCTTCAAGGGAGGGAAAGGTCCTTTTATAGAGAACCCTAGGACTCCGAGAGGTCCTAGGATTCTGATCTTGTCCGGGTCTCGCCGGAGAAGAAGACTCCTATCGGGAGTCTTCTTCTTGGTTTTTCCTCTATTTTTTTTTTTTTTTTTGGGGGGGGGGGGGTTGAATCTGCTGGATTGAGCTTGGTTTTGGGCTATAACCGTTGTAAAACTTATATTTAGAAAAATTTAATTACACATAGTGAGAACTGTGAATAGGCAGCAGTCCAGATGTGCCATGTAATCGACCCCTACAGAGCCTCCAATGTTTTCAGAAAGTAATAGGACTATTTTTTTTTTCCTATAAAAACTACCTGGTAATTCTTAGACACAAAGCTACATGCAGCTTAAATCTAAATAGGGACAGTCCTGTTGTAACCTGTTTCGGCTACCTGAACTTCTTCATCCTCATTATCACCAGATATCTCTTCCAAGGATTTCCCCTTGGACTCCGGCACCAAGAAGGTAAAGAAGAAACCCAAGAAGCTGCAGCCTGCCAGCAGAAATAGCGAGTTCCTGACGCCAATGCCGGCCGGGTAGCCGGGATCGGCCAAGGCCTTGTCCTGGTTCTGCGCCGCGTACAGGAAACCGAACGCCCCCACGATCGCCCCCGCTTTCCCTGCGGCCGAGGAGATCCCGTGACACGTCGACCGCAGCCTCGCCGGGAAGATCTCGGCCGGCACGATGAAGGTGGTGCTGTTGGGCCCGAAATTGGCAAAGAAGAAGGTGAACGCATACATGACGACGAAGTCGATGTGGTGGCCCTTGGTAGTCCAGTGATGGTAGGGGATGGCGAGGCCGAGCAGGAAAGCGGTCATCATGAAGAAGCCCATAAGCTGGATCTTGAACCGGCCGATGATGTCGATGAACGCGACGGTGAACCAGTAGCCGGGATGGCGCCGCAGAGGACGATCAAGGTCTGGGCGCGAGCAATCTTGTAGACTTCCTCGAGGGCGTTCATGGTTTTGGCCGCGGGGATCCAGCCGACGGCACTGAAGATATCCTTCTGGAAGAGGTTTTGGCTGTAGAAGGCGATGTCGAGGAGGAACCACGTGGTGGCGGTGCCGAGGAGGTGCATGCCGTGGCGGCGGGCGAATTCCTTCGAGAAGATGCCGAAGTTGCCAGCCGATTTCCTGGTAAGCTGCTCCACTGTCTGCTGCTCCTCGACGATGTCGACCTGGAGCACCTTCGACATGTCGGCGGCGGCCTGCTTGGCGTTCCTGGCGACGAGCGCGGTGTACCGGGCGGTCTCCGGCATCTTCATCCGCCAGTAGTAGGTGAGCGCCGCCGGGATGGCGCCGAACATGACAATTATCCGCCAGACGTAATCAGCCTGGGGGACGGTGGAGGCGGCTCGGTTGACGTCGTAAGGCGGCGCCTTGAAGCTATCCTTGAAGGTGGCGGAGACGATGAGGGCGACGATTCCACCGGAGAGGTTGCCGAAACCCTGCATAGCGAAGACGGCGGCGATGAACGCGCCGCGGGTGCGCTTGTTAGCGTACTCGGACATGATGGTGGCGGAGAGTGGGTAGTCACCGCCGATGCCGAAGCCAAGCCAGAAGCGGAAGAAGCAGAGGGTGGCAACGACGCCCTTGGCGGTGTGGCCGAAGGAGAGGCCGGAGGCGAGGGAGCAGACCACCATGAGCATGAGGGTGACGCCGTAGACCTTCTTCCGGCCCATCTTGTCGCCCAGCCACCCGAAGAAAAGCTGGCCGGAGAGCGTGCCGCAGAAGGCCACGCCGTTGACGGCGGCCGACACGTTCGGCGGGAGCGAGCCGGGGGTGGAGGAGGAGGGGTCGAAGTAGTAAATCCGGCCGAGGAGCTTGGTCACCAAGGAGATGCAGAAGAGGTCGTAGGCGTCGGTGAAGAAGCCCATGCCGGCGATAACGATCGCCGTGAAGTGGTACCACTGGGTCTTGGCGACATCTAGTGCGTTCAGCACCTGAAGCTGGTCCCTAGCCATCTTCACCCTCTCTTCTTCTTCCTCTGGACAAAAGAGTCCGGCAATTGATATCAGATACAAGGAAAGAGACGAAGTGATAAACAAGGTCAAATTTGTGTACGCAATTATAAATATAATATAACTTGTCCACAATTGTTCCAGAGAACACGTGGCTATTGGCAGTCGGTGAGACTCGAGGGAGGAGTCAAGAGAAGCAGACAAAGGGGACAAAAGAGTAGACGAATCAGAATGAAGGCAGGTGAAGATAAAGCCTCCCCGAGGAGGCATCCAGAAACGCAAGATATGAGAGCGGTTTATTTTGGCTGTTTCTTGGTAGATTCGGAGGAAGGAATTGGGTGAAGGAAAAGAAAGTTGTTGGGAACTACTAAATACTGAAAAGATATGGAGGAACTATCAAAAGTGAAATTATAGTTCCGTAACCACAGGATAGTCCAGTTAGATATATCTACTCAAAAATAAATAAATAAACCAGAAAAATAATAAAATAAGTCAGAAATAAGCAATCATTCGTGATAGATGAATGGTTTATAATCAGTAAAACGGCTATACTAATTAATAATTAATAATTACCAAGTATTCAAGTATTAAATTATATATTCATGTCGTTACTATGTTCAAGTTAGATATCCAATTTTTTTACGGAAACCACTTATCTGTATAAAATTCGGGAAAGATTTTTTTTTCTTTTTTTTTTTTTGATGTTAAACGATCTGATAAATTCGATTTAACAAGCATGAGAGCATGACATAGATGGGGAAAAAATAAAAAATCATCCAACCTAAAAGAAAACGGCGAGAGGAAGATTACATACCTCTTTCAGGAGAAGAATCCAACGAGGAGAGTTATTGCAGAGACCTCTTGCGAAAAGGGAAGGAAAAGGAGAGGGGGGAAGACAGAACGAGGAGAGAGGGGCTAGGAGGGGGGGATTTAATAGCACGCGAGTAACGCGAAGGCAACAGCATCCGCCCAGGGCATATCCAGTTCCCATGGTCAACGAGTCTGTACGCCGTGGGAACCCGGGGTGGGTCCACGCGCGAAGCCAAATACCTTCCCGCGCCTTCCCACTCCCCGCGGAATCTTTGACCCGCTTCATGCGTATTTTTTTCGAGAAACTCCCCCCACGCTGCGCTGCCAGGAAATTTACGGGGACTCGCTTCCTATGCTTTCGCTTTCTTTATGTTCGTTCCGTCAACAATTTGTGATGGAGAGGCCGGAGGCGGAGGAGATGACCACCATAAGCATGGGGATGAGGCCGTAAACCTTCTTCGCGGTTATTCTAATATGACTATGTATAGCAATCACTTGGCATAGTGAAAAAATATCCTAAATAATAGCATGGAAATTCCTTGCATTAACAAGGCTAACTGCCGACGCTATATCGCCAAAAATGTTTTCCTCCTCAATAAATGAGTTTGGCAAAAATATTCAACTTTCCCGAAAGAATAATATGCGTGGATAAACATAGGCTGAAACGCACAACTTGGGAATAGAGAAATAAATAAATTATTTAGCTAAATATAATGAAGTCCTTTAAATTTAGTGCAGGTTATTTCTCAACGATCTCCAACTAATTAGATATTGTCCCATGTAACACTTAGGAGATGTTGATTTGCGATCGAAATTGAAATGAAAATCGAAATAAATAGAAATTAAAATCGAAATAACTAAATCTCCGAAGCATTTGGTTGTGATCAGAATTGGAAGTGAGCTCTAGATAGATTGAATCATTCTCATTCTATTACGAAATTAAGGACTCGTCCCAATCAAATGGTTGGAATAAAAGTCATCCATTCCCATTCTGATTCCAAATCTCAACTTCCTTCAACCAAACACCTCTTTACTATAATCTGTTAGGATTTTCTCTAGGCAACTTTTTTATTTTGCACTTATTATGCTAGTGCTACATAAAACTGTAGAATCTAGTGTTGGAAAATGTGTCCTAAAACCAATCATCGAGGTTATAGATGATTGTACTTCATATAAATATATGAATTATAAAATGATAAATATTATCTGGCAGATTCATCATAAGGAATATATCTTCTAAAATAGAGCTTATATGTTATGATGAAGTCCTTAGAACTACTTCCAAAATGATAAAGAAGGATTTAACATGTGGTTCTTAAATCTTGCTCGTGATCAAATGATACAATTACCACAAAGATGATAATTGTATCGAGTATAGGTCGTTATATGCCATATTAGTTGGTTGCCCTCTTAACCAAGACGTGTGATGACATGAGTATTGCATACGGGTGATATGTAGGAGTACATTTCACTGAGCGTGACCACTTTCGGAGTACTCTGCTATCAAGGATTGCTTTGATGGGATATAGGTATATGTGTCCCTCGGATCTAAAACTGTCTCGGTGACTTACAAGCAACTCACTGTGCTTTGGTGTCAGACTATCTGAATTTTTAATTCGATGACAGAAGATTTCTGGGTATAGTCAAGTACTTGTGAAGTCTGAGTGCGAGTCAAGATAGGATTGACTGCTCTAAGTAAAATTGGAGATGATGCATCATTGTATTTCAATGCAGCAAAATTTTGATCAAAGTAGTCCTAGTGAGGAGTCATAGGATTTTTGTGAGGTTGAGACACTATGTGGACAACTCTTCTTAGGTTGGCAGTTTAACCCAAAATCGTCCTTGAGCATCAAGTGTCAAAGGAATAAATTATACAGTAACTATATCCATATGGGTTCTAAAGTGTTACTAGGCATACACTCGGTCTATCCAGACGTCGGATCCTATTACTAGATGGTTACATCGATTAGTACAAGAATTGTTCTTGTGCTACCGGCTTAGATTCGAACCTATGGGGTCACACACATAGAAGTACCTGTCTGATCAAATGGTTGATCGACGATTATGAATCATTGAAGGGTTTAATTATCAATTTGATTGATGATTAATTCTATGCAAAAGTTGCAATAAATATTTACTAATGGTTAGTAAATTAGAAGAATAATTAATTAACAATATGATTGTTAATTGGCTCAATTTGATTGAGCAATAAAAATTGGATTAGATCTAATTGAATTGGATTCAATTAGATTGGATTTAGATTAATTGGATGCAGCTCTATTGGATAACAGGGCTTATTCCAATTAATCTTAAGGATGCATGAATATGAAATTATTTTATATAGATTTGGATTGGATCTAACTCTATTGGATAATAGGCTTAATTGGATCAAGCCCTATTATCAAATAGCTTTCCTAATATCCATCAAGAATCAATCCTTGAATCAATGGGGTTTTAATTTAACTAATTTCAAAATCAATTGGAGCCTAATAATTGGGCTAGGATCCAATTAGTTAGTTTGTTATAATTAATTTCTAAGTTAGTTGAGATTGGGTGCAAGAATTAGTTAGAATTTGATCAAGATCTTGAATATTATTTGGAGTAGGACTTAACCAACTTGGAACCAATCTATATGCTATTAATTCTCCATACCTCAAATCCTTTTAACGTGAGATCCCATGCTTCAAAAGAGATGTGTGCCTCCTTATTTCTTCCATGAGAAAGAAGGGCATCTCCCCATCTTTTCTTGTCGTCAAAACAAGGAGGGGGCGTCCAAGAGTTAGACGCCCCAATATTCTTGGATGCCCCAATATTCACACGCCAACCCCTCCTCTCCTTCCCATCTTGGTATATTTTTGAGATCCATTCTTATTGATTTTTGGGCATCAAAAAGAGGCTTCTCTGCTAGTTATACAGCAGAAAATTGGAGAAAAAAAATTCTTCCCAATGAAAGAAAGACAAGGAAGAAAATGGATTTTCTTTCTTGTGCGCAGCCTTGAAGAAGAATGAGTTCTTCTTTCAAATTTTTTTTTAATTTTTTTTAAAATAAAAATCAGATTTGATTTGATTTTTAATATAAAAATTTAGAGGAGAAATATCAGAAAAAATTTGATTGGAGTTTGGGGCTTCTTGAAGTTTTAGATCAAGAAAGAAGATGGATCCTTTTTCTTGTGTGCAGCCTTGAAGAAGGAGTTTTTTTTTATTTTTTTTAATTTTTTTTAAGATAAAAATTAAATTATATCTAATTTTTAATATAAAAATTTAGAGAAAAAATATTAAAAAAATTTGATTGGGCGTTTGGAGATCTCTAGAGTTCTAGATCAAGAAGAAAAGGGAGAAGAAGAGAGAAAAATGGTTCTTCTCTTGGATCCCTCTTTTGAATTTTTCTAGCTCTCAAAATTTCATGTGATTTTTAGCATGAGAAATCAGATTAGATCTTATTTTCATCATAGAAAATCAAAGAGAAAAAAATTTTCTTACGGGCGTGAAAGGAAGAGAGAAAGGTTCTCTCTTATGCATGAAAAATTGAGAAGAAATGGTTCTTCTCTTAATCTCTATTGTAGAGATTAGATGCATGCATTCAGGAAGAAAAAAGAGAGGGTCTCTTTGTTCTTCAATTTTATCATATTTCTCTTAGATCAGCCAAAAGGTGTCCTTACGAGCTAGGACTCTCGGAGAGATCGATCAGCACGAGGACTTCGTGTGGATACTCATAAAGGCTGGATGCATGTGCGACTGTCAAGCATCAAGAAGAACCATCTATCACAGATTTTGGATGTACTGATCTGCTACCCACGCTCAGGTATGAAGTTTTGTATTCAATTAATATTTAGATATGATCTAAATATGGATTAGATATGTCCTATACTTACTGAATTTTAGATTTCAAATGTACATACATGTATATTAATTCATGTCATAGATCTTGTATGGTGATTTAGATTTGATCTATGTATGCATTATAAATTAAATTATTTAATCTATATATGTTTCATTGAAAAAAATTTTAAAAATGCATGCACATCACCCACTACACTTTCTTTCAAATTGTATCAAAGCCAGATTAATTATGACATGAACATATATGTATGTAGAATTAAAATCTAGATTTAGCAATGCATGAGATGTGTTATGATCTGATTTTAGATATGATCTAATGTAAAATCAGATCTAATATAATTTAGATTTGATCTAAATTTTTGTATATATGATATGTGAATAAGATTAGATATTCTAAGTAGCAAAGTACTTGGATTGGTAATCACCAGGCCGTCCGGTCATAGGAGCAAGTAGGGTTACATGACCCTCTCTTCCCATTCAATGGGGTGCTCTTCATGGCGTATAGGGGTGCCACTGTGAGGTCCCATGAAGAAGAAAGCAAAAAGAAAAAACTTACTTTCTTGCAAAATTCTAGATCTTGAAATCCTAGGTGTTGTTGTATATGATACAAGTTGTGAAGAAACTAGTTATATCTAATCTTGATTAATTAAAATTGCTTTGATTGAAAATCATGAAAATTTGGATTTGATCTAAAAAATTTTATGATTTAATGTAAAAAGTTTATATAAGAAATTATTTCATAACCTTAACCTATATTGATGCTATACTTAATTAAGTATTAAAAAATATATTTTAGATCTAGAATTATGATTAAAGATCTAAAGACTGTTGGAAATTATGTCACAAAGCCAATTGTCAGCCTGTTGACAGTTGTGCTTATCATTGTAATTATATATAAATTATTAAATTAATAAATATTATTTAATTTTTTCATCACTATGTATATCTCATTTTGAACTCTGTTATGTGATAAAGTCTTAGGACTATTTGATTCGATATAGGAGAATATATCGTTTAGTCCTTAAATGAGTTCGTAATCAAATGATATGCTATTACTAGGATGATAGACATATCAAGTGTAGATCATTGTGTGCCATATAGGTTGGTTGTCCTCTTAACCAAGGAGCATGAAGATGCTGGTATGGCATGAGGTGAAATATAGGAATACATTTTACTGAGTGTGACCAGCTTCGAAGTACTCTGCTGTCAAGAGTCACTCCGAAGAGATATAGGTATAAGTGTCCCTCCAACCTGAGATCACTATGGTGACTTGCAAGCAACTCACTATGCTTTGGTGTCGGATTACCTAAATTTCTAATTCAACAATGAAAGGTTACTAGGCATAGTCAAGTACTTGTGAAGTCGGTGTATGAGACAAGATGAAATTGATCCCTTCGAATAGTAAGAGTTAATGTATCAGTATATTTTAATTCAGTAAAATCTTGATCGAAGTAATCCATGTGATGATTTTAAAAATTGAAATACAATATGAATGACCATATCAGGATTGGCAGTTAAACCCTAGGTCACCTTAAGCATTTGAGTCAAAGCGATGAATTATACAGTAACTATATTCAAATAGATTCTTGAGTGTTGCTTTGCATACATTCGGTCTATCCGGATGTCGGATATTATTGCTAGATGGTTACTCCGATTGATACAGGAATCAGTTCCTGTGCTATCAGCTTAGATTTGAACCTATAAGGTCACACACATTAGAAGTTTCTTTCTGATCACATGGCTAATCTAAAGAGTCTCAGTCAACGGAGACTCTAGTGAAGAGTCCCACTTGACGGAGACTCTGCTGAAGAGTCCCACTGGATAAGGACTTTGCTAAAGAGTCTCATTGAATGGGGACTCTAGAGAAGAGTCCCACTGGACTTGGATTCTATCATTAATAGAGGATTAATTAGTGATTAGATTAGTAATTAGCTTAATTTGATTGAGCATTAAAGTCTGAATCAAGTCTGATTGAATTTGATTCAATCAAGTCAAGTCTGATTAGGTTATGAGATGACCTAATCAGTAAGGAAGAAATGATCCTGATTTGATCGATCTATAACTTAATTAATTTATTAATTTGATCAAGTTTAATTGAGATTATAGAATCTAATTAGATTAGGTTCATCATGTTTTATCTGGATCTAATTGAATTGGGTTTGAAAGAAATCCAATTGGTTAAATCCTAGAGTCCCAAATGAATAGGACTCTATCCCTTACGTCGCCTAAATTATCTCATGCTTTTTCTCACCACATAAAATTAGTTTGTACATGAAAAATTAAAAAATAATTTTTTTTTATCATCCATTAAGGATAGAAATTGGTTGATTTTGATTTGAATTCAAATCAGTTTGAATTTCAACTTAAATCCTTACCATATCCTTCCACACGTTGGCTGCTTTTGAAAGGATCTATTTTGTACGAGAAAAAGAGATCTTTCTAATTAATTTTTATGTTTAATTTTCTTTGATAAGTCCCTCTTTAAGTTAGATAAGGGTGAGAAAAAATTGGAGTCAAATTGAAATTCAAAAGAGTTTGAATTGCAATAAACTCCAGCCCTTATCCTATTTTATCTGGTTTGTGTGACAACCATAAAAAGGCCATAATTTTGTATGCCAAAAGAGGAGAGCTTTTCACTGTGAGATATTAGAGAGAAAGAGGATTGAAAATATCTTTTTGGGATCTAAGGATGGGTGGGTTTCCTTCCTCTTTGGTGTGAACAAAAGAGGAGACCATTCTCCTCTTAGGTGAGAAACCTAGAACTGTTCTAGATTTTTGGATGAGAAAAAAATTAAAGAAAAGAGAGTCTTCATCTAATTTTTCTCCATCATCCAGTATCCTTCTCTGATCTATCTTGATATTGAAAAGGTTTGAGGTGATCGAAGAAGGAGCTCAAGTCAGATCTGCCATTAGAAGTCGACTGCGTGAGCTGGCACTCCCACGGAGGGCTGATCGATCCAAGGAGCTTCGTGTGGACCATCCGTAGAGGTTGGATGCTTGTACAGCTGCTCGACATCAGTGAGAGCTTCATACCATGTTTACCAGCAGTGGAGATCATCAACCCATGAAAAGGTGATGAGTTCTAAACTCTACCGACATAACCTAAAGGTTAGATCAAATTCATGGTATCGATATGATCGATACAGTTTTTTATTTTATTTTAGATTTTATATATAATTTTTTTTATATTATAGATCCTTAATAAT
This sequence comes from Elaeis guineensis, assembly GCF_000442705.2. Taxonomy (NCBI): domain Eukaryota; kingdom Viridiplantae; phylum Streptophyta; class Magnoliopsida; order Arecales; family Arecaceae; genus Elaeis; species Elaeis guineensis. The sequence continues at coordinate 96,860,497 of NC_026003.2, forward strand.
AGTTTATATCTGATCTAAGATATATTTAGAAGATTAAAATATTTAATCTTTTATTATTTTACTGTAAAATTTTAAAAATACATGCTTTGAACTATCCATTTTTTCTTCAGATAGTATCAGAGTCAGGTTCCTTATGACATAAATTTTTTGCATATAATCTGATTTTAATTATTTAGATTAGATCTAAATAGTTAATTTTGAATCTGAGTAGTATAGTAATCTGATTGGATAGATCCTCATAGTTATCCGATCATAGGAGAAATTAGGATTTCACTATCCTATTTATCCATTCGATGGGATCTCTTATGGCGTTTAGGGGTGCTGCATGATTTTTTCATGATGATGAACAATGAAAAAAATTTTAAAATTTTATTTTAGATCTAAAATAATGTATATTAGATCTGAAATTAAAGTTTTGATCATTAGATGATTGATTGTAAAAATATTTTATAAAATTGAAAACTATTTTTAAATACCGAACCCGAACCCACATCAGCCCAAAACTTAATTGAGAATTAAGCGATCTAGATTTGAGAATCAAAGATCTAAAGCACTAATTTCATAACTCATGGGTTAATAGGTTAGCTCGAGTCAAGTCCATTTAACTGGGTTAGACCTAGGGTTAGAAATCATTGATAATAGACCATATTAGTAATTGATCAAATCCAAATAAAAGTTAATTCTGATTGGGTCAATTTCTTCTCTTGATCAATTTTAATAGTTATAGTTGGTCAAGTCTATATCTTTGATTAGACCAATATGGACTTTGATCGTAGCTCCGTGGTCGAATTCAAGTCTATAAATTGATCAAATTGAAAATGACTAACCAGTTGATGTCCAAGGAAAGTATGGTAATTTTGATCAATAGTTATTAATTGGGAGCTACTCGCATAGATTGAGTCTATGTCGAGTTAATGACATATCCTTCCCATCGATCTCACTTATCTGGCCAATATGGTGAATCATGTTTTGATTAGATCACTTAATGATTAGAGTTGACCCATGCTAACTAGAAAATCAGTGTGATTGATTTAGGTGCCCCTAGTTCGACTTGTCTTGAGTCTTCTTCATGACTTGGTGAAGTCAATGGAAAGATTTATGACTGGTTGGTTGGACCAGCTTTTACCTAATCTTCTTTAATCTGACTTGGTGAAGTCAGTGAGAGGATTAAGATTAACTGGTCAAGTCCTTTCAATTCAACTAATTAAATCTTCTAAAATTGTTAGGTCCCTAAAAATAAAATAGTTATAGCGATAACTAGATCATAGCCTCCCATTAAGTTGGGTGATAACGAGTCCAACGATTTAGATGATCATTGGAGGTGCCACACATCTGGTGCTCGTCTGGCTATCAGAATTATTATTCATAATATGTTGTTTTAGTTATGTCTTTCTGATGATGGTCAAGTTGGCCGAGCCACACTCGAACCTGATCACTCATTTGTTAGATACACTAAATTCTGGTATGTTAATGGTTGGACCTAACCAGAACCTTAGTGGAGACGCCACACGCCTGCTGAAGAGGTGTCTGGGATAAAATTGAATACTAAAAATTATTTGATAAAATAATTGGTTAAGAACCTATCCGTGGGTACACAAGGGTTGGTCGAGCCACACTCGAGCCTATGTACAGTCCATGTAGATTTTAGTACCCACTAAAGAATTAGTATAATTCTTCGAATTGAAGGTAGAGGCTATCAATTAGAATAAAATAGTGAAAAAATCTTTAGACTAAAATTCATGTCTTTAGGCTTAATCAATTTATATACTAATTAAGTTTTGATTTTTCTTTTGTAGTTATGGCCACCACCTTGTCACTCTGATCACTATTAGATAGTGATAAATTGATGGGTCCAAATTTCAATAGCTGGTATCGAAAGCTCAAAATTATCCTGGAGCACGAACGGATCTTGTATGTGTTAACTGATCCAACACCCGAGGAGCCAACTCCAAACGCACGTAGCTCGATCAGAGACACTTATCAGAAGTGGCTCAATGATCAGACTATGGTTCGTTATATTATGCTAGCGATGATGAATGATAAGTTTAGCCATCATTTTGAGAATGCTCAGCCACAGGACATGTTGTAAATGTTGAACGAATCTTTTGGCACACTCGACGATATTGAGAGGCACAAGACTAGTTGTGCCATCTTCAATGCTCGAATGAGGGAAGGAGCATTAGTCATTGATCATGTATTGTATATGATCGAGATGATTGAGCGCCTAAGCAAGCTCAACTTTTCTCTGCAGAGCAGTTGGGGAAAGATGCTATTCTGAGCTCTCTGTCCAAGTCCTACCTCCTTTTTCTTACTTATTTTCAAATGACAAAGCCTACAGTTAACTATCACGATTTGCTGGGGTTACTACAAAACTTTGAGAAGGATCACCAGCTCCAAAAAGAGTCGGTGAATGTTGTGGGAGGATCTTCTTCTGGATGTCGATCCTTTAAGAAAGAAAAGAAGAACAAGAAGAATAAGAAAAGGATGCAAAGTGCTGAGGCACCTAAGCTCAGTCAGACCAAGAAACCCAAGTCCGATCAGAGTCAGACGGAATGCTTCTACTGTAAGAAGCAAAGGCATTGAAAAAGGAATTGTCCTCAATACATTGCCTTCCTGAATCCGAACAGATCGAGAAAGAAGCAAGTTATTGCTGGATAAGGTAATTATATGATAACACCTTGTAATTTTTCAATTTGTGATTCTACTACCTGGGTATTAGATACTGAAAGTTCTTTTAATATTTGTAATTCGTTGCAGGATCTGTAGGTCAGTAGGAGATTTGAAGAAGGTGAAAGGTTCCTTAATGTTGGAGATGAAAGATCAGTTCTAGTTCTAGCATTACGGACTATTAAGCTTGTATTCAAATCTAATGTAATTGTTCTAAGTGAATATCACTTTTATTTTTTTTTTATTGAATATTATTTCTGTAGGTCTTTTGGCCATATACGGTTATAAAATTTTAATAAAAAAAATAATTTTAATATTATTATGAATGATGTTAATATGATGAATGGATAACTGAACAATAGTATTTACATATTATCACAACCTGTTAGTGTAACGTACACATCCAACAAATATCCTAGAATTAGTGATGTCTCTGATATCTATCTTTGACATTATAGATTAAGTCATGTTAATAAGAACAAAATAAATAGGTTGACATGAGAGAAAATTTTTGAAGTCAGTGATTGTGAATCACTCCCAATCTGTGAGTCCTGTCTTCTTGAAAAAATGATCAAATCACCTTTTATTTGAAAAATGTGAGCAAGCCAGTGAAGTTCTAAGTCTGATACATACGGATATATATGGATCGATGAACACTAGTACCAGAGGTAGATATTATTATTTTATTATATTTACAGATGATCTATCGAGATATGGACACGTCTATTTAATGACACATAAGTCAAAATTATTTAAAATGTTCAAACAATTTTATAATAAAGTAGAGAAATAAACTGAAAAGAGTATTAAAACTCTTCGGTCTGATCGAGGAGGAGAATACCTCTCCAGTGAGTTTCTGACATACTTAGAAGAGAATGAAATTCTCTCACAATGGACTCCTCCTGAAACACTATAGCTTAATGGTGTATCAGAAAGGAGAAATCGAACCCTGTTAGATATGGTTCGGTCTATAATGGGCTTTGCAAGTCTGTTAATTTTTTTTTGGAGATATGCACTCGAGTTGACTTGTTATATTTTAAATAAAGTTTCAAGTAAGTCTGTAAGTAAAACACTATATGAGATGTGGACAGGATGTAAGCCAGCACTCTCTCACCTGAGGGTTTGGGGATATCCGATTTATGTCAAATATTTGAAAACTGACAAGCTTGGACTTAGGTCTGACAAATATCTATTTGTAAGATACCTAAAAGAGATCAAAGGATATTACTTCTATCTTGCTGATGAATAGAATGTGTTCGTCAGCAATAGGACTGTCTTTTTAGAAAAAAAAATCCTTGGTGAAGGAACTAATGCCTCAAAGATTGAAATTGATGAAGTTCAATCGGTAGAAGAACCGATACAATCTTGTAAACCCATAGAGTTGGACTTGATTAGATCAAATTCGAAACCTATTATAAAAACATCTTTAAGGAGATCCGATAGAGTATCGCATCAACCGGATAGATACTATAATTTTTTAATTCGAGATGGAGATCCAGTTGAACTCGATGAGAACAATGAAGATCTGATCATCTATATGGATGCGATGCAGAGATCTGACTCTGAAAAGTGGCTGGAAGTCATGAAATCCAAAATAAAGTTCATGAAAATCAATAATGTATGGACATTGGTTGATCCACCTGAAGGGATAAAACCCATAGGGTGTAAGTGGATCTTCAAAAGGAAGAGGGGTGCAGACAGGAAGGTGGAGACCTATAAAACTCGTCTGGTTGCCAAAGATTACCATCAGCATTATGGTATTGACTATGATGAGATATTTTTTTCTGTGGCAATACTCAAGTCTATTCAGATTATGCTTACGATAGCAGCACATCTAGACTATGAAATCTGACAAATGGATATGAAAACAGCCTTCCTAAATAGAGAGCTAGAAGAAGAGATGTATATGATACAATCTGAAGATTTCATATCTATAGATGAGTCTAAGGTGTGCAAGCTTCAAAGGTCCATCTATGGACTTAAGTAGGCATCTCAGAGTTGGAACATGTATTTTGATAAAGTGATCAAAACATATGGCTTCATTAAGAATGGAGAGGAATCCTGCATATATAAATGGGTTAATAACTCTGTGGTAGTATTTTTTATTTTGTATGTCGATGACATTCTCTTAATCAAGAATGACATCCTTGCATTACAGGGAATAAAAGTTTGGTTGTCGTCACAGTTCTCCATAAAAGACTTGGGAGAAGCATCCTTCATCCTTGGGATGAAGATCTATAAAGATAGATCTAAAAAGTTGCTTGGATTATCCTAGTCGATGTACATTGATACTGTGCTGAAAAGGTTCAGCATGGAGAATTTTAAGAAAGGCTATCTTCTAATAAACCAAAAAATTTATCTCTCGAAGAGTGATTATCCGACAACTCCTCAAGAGAGAAAACATATGAGTAGAATTCCATATGCTTCGGTAATAGAATCTATTATGTACATCATGACATGTACGTAACTGGATGTGGCATATTCATTAGGAGTAGTGAGCAGATACCAGCCCGATCCAGATGAGAATTACTAGAAGGTCGTAAAGACCATCCTTAAGTATTTGAGAAATATTAAGGATCAGTGGCTTATCTATGGAGAATCTGACTTAAAACTTATGGAGTTTACTGACTCCAATTTTTAGTTGGATCATGATGATAGAAAAAGCGTATTGGGATATATTTATACCCTGAACGGTAGAGCAATCTGCTAGAAAAGTTTCAAGCAGCATACTGTGGCTGACTCTACTTGTGAGGTGGAATATATTGCGGCATCCGATGCTGCGAAGGAAGCTGTGTGGCTACGAAAGTTCATTAATGAGCTCAGAGTGGCACCATCTCTTGACGGCCCCGTCTTATTGTACTGTGACAGTACTGGTGCCATTACTCAAGCAAAAGAACCGAAGTCACATCAGCGGCCAAGCATATTCTGCACCGCTACCATCTGGTCTGAGAGATGTGGATCGAGGTGATATTGAACTTCAGAAGATCGACGGAAAGGAGAATCTGACCGACCCATTTACTAAAGCCCTCAGTGTCAAGGAGTTCGAAGATTACAAATCAAAGATGGGTATACGATATTGCACCGATTGGTTTTAGTCCAAGTGAGAGTTATTAAAAATTATGTCCCAAAGTCAATCATCAGCCTGTTGACGGTTATGCTTATTATTGTAATTGTATATAAACTATTAAATTAATAAATATTATTTAATTTTTTCATCACTGTGTATATCTCATTTTGAACTCCTGTTATGTGATGAAGTCCTTAGAACTATTTGATTCGATATAGGAGGATATATCGTTTAGTCCTTAAATGAGGTCGTGACCAAATGATATGCTATTACTAAGATGATAGACATATCAAGTGTAAGTCATTGTGTGTCATATAGGTTGGTTGTCCTCTTAATCAAGAAGCGTGAAGATGCTGGTATGGCATGCAGGTGAAATATAGGAATATATTTCACTGAACGTGACCAACTCCGAATACTCTATTGTCAAGAGTTATTCTGAAGGGATATAGGTATAAGTGTCGCTCCGACTTGAGATAACCACGGTGACTTGCAAGCAACTCACTATGCTTTAGTGCCGGACTACCTGAATTTCTAATTCAGTGATGAAAGGTTTCTGGGTATAGTCAAGTACTTGTGAAGTCGGTGTGTGAGTTAAGATAGAATTGATCCCTCTGAATAAGTAGGAGTTAATGTATCAGTGTGTTTCAATTCAGTAAAATCTTGATCGGGATAATCCATGTGATGGATTTTAAAAATTGAAATACAATGTGAATGACCATATCAGGATTGGCAATTAAACCCTAGGTCAGCTTAAGCATTTAGATCAAAGGGATGAATTATACGGTAACTATATTCAAATAGATTTTTGAGTGTTGCTTTGCATACATTCGGCCTATCCGGACGTCTGATACTATTGCTAGATGGTTACTTCGATTGGTACAGGAATCAGTTTCTATGCTACCGACTTAGGTTCAAAGCTATGGGGTCACACACATTAAAAGTTCTTCTTCGATCACATGGTTAATCTAAAGAGTTCCAGTTAACGGAGACTCTGGTGAAGAGTCTCACTTAACAGAGACTCTACTGAAGAGTCTCACTGGATGGAGACTCTAGAGAAGAGTCCCACTAGACTTGGACTCTATCATTAATGAAGGATTAATTAATAATTAGATCACTAATTAGCTTAATTTGATTGTGCATTAAAGTTTGGGTCAAGTCTGATTGAATTTGATTCAATCAAGTCAAGTTTGATTAGGTTATGAGATGACCTAATCGGTAAGGGAGAAATGATTCTGATTTTATCAGATCTATAGCTCAAATAATTTATTGATTTGATCAAGTTTAATTAAGATTATAGGAGCCTGATTAGATTAGGTTCATCATATTTAATTTAGGTCTAATTGGATTGAATTTGAAAGAAATCCAATTGGTTAAACCCTAGAGTCACAAATGAATAGGACTCTATCCCTTACGCCACCTAAATTATCTCACATTTTTTCTCACCATACAAAATTAGTTTGTATATAAGAAAATTAAAAAATAATCTTTCTTTTATCACCCATTAAGGATAGAAATTGGTTGGTTTTGAGTTGAATTCAAATTAATTTTAATTTCAACTTAAAACCTTATCCATATCCTTCTACACGTTGGCTACTTTTGAAGGGGTCTATTATGTATGAGAAAAAGATATCTTTTCAATTGATTTTTATGCTTGATTTTCTCTGGTAAGTCCCTCTTTAAGTTTGATAAGGGTGAGAAAAAGTTAGAGTCGAATTAAAATTCAAAAGAGTTTGAATTGCAACAAACTCCAGCTCTTATCCTGTTTTATCTGATTTGTATGACAACCATAAAAAGGCCACAATTTTGTGCACCAAAAGAGGACAGCTTTTCATCGTGAGATACCAAAGAGATAGAGAGTCAAAAATATCTTTTTGGGATGTGAGGATTGAGTGGGTTTTCCTCCTCTTTGGCGTGAACAAAAGAGGAAACCGTTCTCCTCTTGGGTGAGAGATCTAGAACTATTCTAGGTTTTTGGGTGAGAAAAAAATCAAAGAGAAGAGAGTCTTCATCTTATTTTTCTCCATCATCCAACATCTTTCTCTGATCCATCTTTGACATCAAAAAGGTTTGAGATGATCGATGAAGGAGATCAAGTTAGATCTACCATCAAAAATTGACTACGTGAGCTAGCACTCCCACCGAGGACTGATCAGTTCGAGGGGCTTCGTGTGAACCATCCATAGAGGCTGGATGCTTGTGCGGCTACTTGACATCAGCAAGAGCTTCATACCACACTTACTAGTAGTGGAGATCATCAACCCACAAAAAGGTGATGAGTTCTGAACTCTATCGACATAATCTAAAGGTTAGATCAAATTTATGGCATCGATGTGATCGATACAGTTTTCTATTTTATTTTAAATTTTATATGTAAATTTTTTATGTCATAAATTTTTAATGGTAGTTTAGATCTGATGTAAGGCATATTTAGAAGATTAAAATATTTAATCTTTTATTATTTTACTGTAAAATTTTAAAAATATATGCTTTTAACTACCCATTTTTTCTTCAATGATATTGCATAAAACAAAGGGTATGGGATAACTCAAATCATGTCTTTTTAATTGGGTTAGACCTAAGGTTAGAATCAAAGACTTAATGGACTAAAAAAAGTAGTTGATCCAATCTAACCAATAGTTGATTTGGATTAGATCAAGGATACTCTAGATCAAAAATAATAGTTGTAGTTGATCGAGTCCATATCTTTGATCAAACTAAATGGATCTTGATTTAGGCTCAAAGGTTGAGTCCGAGTCATTAGACTGATTAGATCGCTAGATGACTCGAGTTGACCCATGTTGTTAAGGTTAATCAGTATGACTGATTTAGGTGCCCTAGACCGACTTATCTCTAATCCTTCTCATGACTTGATAAAGTCAGTGGGAGGATGTACGATATGTCGGTTGGACCCATTAGTTACTAATCCTTCTCATGACTTGGTAAAGTCAGTGGAAGGATTATGACTTATAGGTCGACTGATGTCCTTTAAGATATATTAACCAAATTCTCTAAATTATTAGATCCATAAAATGAGCTAGTTATAGGATAACTAGATCATAGCCTCCCATTAAGGTGCATGATAATGAGTCCAATATCTCAAATAGGCATTGGAGGCACCACACGTCTGATGTCTATTACGTATTGAAATTATCATTCATTATATGACCATCCTATTGTACCTTCAAACCAATGCTCAAGTTGGTCGAGCCACACTCGGATTTGAACATCTATTTTGTTGGATGCACTTGATATTGTCATGTTAGTGATTGGACCTAACTAAGATTTTCAGTGGAGGTGCCACACGCCTGCAGAAGGGATACCTGGGGCAAAATCTGATTGCTAGAAATAATTAGTTATGAATCTACCCATGGATGCACTAGGATTGGCCGAGCCAAACTCGGACTTGAATGCAGTCTATGTGGATTCTAGCATTCGTTAAAAAATTAAAATAATTCTTCGGATTGGAGGTAGAGGCTACCAATTCGTATAAAATAGGAGAACCTTTAGACTAAAGTTCAAGTCTTTAGGCTTAAAATAATTCATATACTAATAGATTAATTATTCTCTTTTTAGAAATGACTGAAAAATAATCGCTCTCTTCACTGCTAGACAGTGAAAATGTTATCAAACCTAACTTCAATAGTCAGTATCAGAAGTTGAATATAGTTTTTGAATAAATTAATCAAAAAATCTCAGGCTAATCCAAACAGACTTAAAAGAGAAATCAAAAATGGTTGCTGGTCAAGATAGTTATATGATAATTTTTTGAAGTTTTTCTATTGATAATTCTACTATCGGATATAGGATACCGACAGTATAAGTCATGTTTGCAAATAGTTGTAAAAGATTTCAGAATAGTAGAAGATTTGAAAATAACAAGAAACTCCTAATGCAAGACATGAAAGTCTGTTCCAGTCTTAACATTAGAAATCATCGAACTTATTTTCAACCCTAAAGATATCATTTTTAAGTGATTGTCATTTTTGTCCAATCTTATTGATAGTGTCAATAAGTATGATTATTGTAATATCATTGTGAATGATACTACAATAATGAGTAGACAATTAAAAATGATATAAATCTAGTACCATAGCCTGTTAGTGTAGTATACACATCTAACTAGCATCCTAGATTAGATAATGTCACTAAAATCTACTTTTGGCATAATTAACTTATTCACTTTTATTGGAAAGGATGAATGAGCCAGCGATATTCTGAGTTTAGTCATATTGATGCATTTACACTCATGAATATTAGTGCCAAAATAGGACTTTACTACTTCATTAAATCTCTGACGACCTATCTTGGTATAGGTGTATCTTGTTTATGAAGCATAAATCCAAATCAATTGAAATGTTTAAATGATTCTATAATAAGGTAAGAAAATAAACTGCAAAGAGTATTAGAATTCATCAATTTGACTGATGAAGTGAATACCTTTACCGTAAGTTTTGACATGTCTTAGAGAAAATTGAATTCTCTTTTAATGGACATCTCCTGAGATATCACTATTTAAAAAGATATCTGAAAAGGAGAATTGAATCTTGCTAGACATGGTTTAGTCCATTATGGGGTTTGCTGGTTTGTCTGAGGTCATGTTTTAGAGACTACTTGATATGTGCTTGAGAACGTTCCGAATAAATCGATCATCAAAACTCCATATAAGATATGGACTTGGGTAATTCGATACTCTCTTACCTTAGAGTTTGGGATGTTGAATTTATGTGAAATATTCACAAATCGATTAGCTTGGATCTTGGTCTAATAAATATTATTTAAGGATATTTCTTCTACCTTCCTAATGGATATGAGATGTTCATGAATCTTAAGGTATTCTTTTTGGAAAAGAAGTTTTTTGGTGAAGAAATTGATGCTGTTAAGAGCAAGCTTGGTGAAGCTTGATAGGTAGAAGAACCAACTCTGACACAAACCAATAGAACTAGAGTGGATTAGATCAAATCTAAAATCCGATGTAAAGGCATCCTTGAATAGATATAGTAGAGTACCGTATCAGCCGAACAGATACTTCGGTTTCTACATTTGAGATAGAGATTTGATTTCTCATACAGATGCAATACAGGGATCTAACATTGAGAAGTGGCTTGCAGCCATTAAATCTGAAATAAAGTCCATAAAGATCAATGATGTATGGACATTCATTGGTTCATATGAAGGGGTAAAACCCATAAAGTGTGAGTGAATTTTAGATGGATAGGAGGCACAGATGGAAAGATGGAGACCTATTAATTCTATTTAATTACCAAAAAAATTCATCAAAATTATAGTGTTGACTATGATGAGATGATTTTCTTATAGCAATCCTCAAGTCTATTCAGATTGAATCAAGCTTCTCAAAGTTAGAATATATATTTTGAATATATAGCTTCATTAAAAATGAAGTAAAATTTTGTATGTACAAATGGACCAATAGTTCTGTAAAACCATTCTTTGTGCTGTTTGGATGAAATTCTCTTAATCGGGAATCACATCCCTGCATTACAGAGAATAAAAGCTTGGTTGTCATCTCTGCTCTCCATAAAGATTTGGAAGGTTATGAAAACTATCCTTAAATATTTATGAAATACTAAAGATCAATGGCTCATTTATGGAGATTCTGACTTAAAATCTATGGAATACTGATTCTAATTTTTAATCAGATAAAAATGATAAAGTTATGTCAGATTGTATTTTTATCCTAAAAAGAAGAGTGACATGCTGAAAAAGTTCCATACAATAGTTAGTAGTCAATTTTATTTATGATACGGAGTTCTTTGTAGTATTTGATGCTGGTAAAGAAGTTATTTGGTTATGAAAGTTCATTAGTGAGCTTGGAGAGGCACCTTCCATTGATGGTCCAGTTCTTCTATATTAACAGCACTACTGGAGCCATAGTTCAAGCTGAAGAACTGATATTCCATTTGTGAACCAAACACTTTCTACATTGCAATCACCTTATTCGATAAGATTGAAATAAAGTCATCTCAGGAAGACCGATTGAAAGGAGAACTTGACCGACACATTGACTAGAACAATCGAATCTAATGAGTTCGATGATCTAAAATGAAAGATGGGTATTTGATATCAATTTGATTGGCTTTAGTCTAAGTGAGAGTTGTTGAAAAATATATCCTAAAGCCAATCATCGAGGTTATAGATGATAGTTTTCTATATAAGTATATGAATTATAAAATGATAAATGTTATCTAATACATTCATCATGAGGAATATATCTTCTAAAATAGAACTCATATGTTACGATGAAGTCCTTAGAACTACTCCTAAAATGATAAAGGAGGATTTATCATATGGTTCTTAAATTCTACTCCCGACCAAATGATACAATTATCATAAGGACGATAATTGTATCGAGTATAGATCATTGTATGCTATATTAGTTGGTTGTCCTCTTAACCAAGACGTATGATGACACGGGTATGGCATACGGGTGATATGTAGGAGTACATTTCACTGAGCATGATCACTTTCGGAGCACTCTACTGTCAAAGGTTGCTCTAATGGGATATGGATATATGTGTCCCTCGGACCTGAGGCATCTCGGTGACTTGCAAGTAACTCACTGTATTTTGGTGCCGGACTATTTAAATTTTTAATTCGATGATAGAAGGTTTCTGGATACAGTCAAGTACTTGTGAAGTCTAAGTGCGAGTTAAGATGGGATTGACCGCTCCAAGTAAAATTGGAGATGATGCATCATTGTGTTTCAATGTAGTAAAACTTTGGCCAAAGTAATCCTAATGAGGAGTCACAGGATTTTTTTGAGGTTGAGACACAATGTAGAGTATTGGTAGGCATACATTCGGCCTATCCAGACATCGGATCTCATTGCTAGATGGTTACATCGATTAGTACAAAAATTATTCTTGTGCTAACAACTTAGGTTCGAATCTATGGGGTCACACACATAGAAGTACCTGTCTAATCAAATGGCTGATCGATGATTATGAATCATTGAAGGGTTTAATTATCAATTTGATTGATGATTAATTATATACAAAGATTGCAATAAATATTTACTAATGATTAGTAAATTAAAAAAATAATTAATTAATAATATAATTATTAATTGACTCAATTTGATTGAGCAATGGAGATTGGATTAGATCTAATTGAATTGGATTCAATTAGATTGGATTTAGATTAATTGGATACAGTCCTATTGAATAACAGGGCTTATTCTAATTGATCTTAGGGATGCATGAATATGAAATTATTTTATATAGACTTGGATTGGATCTAACCCTATTGGATAATAGGCTTGATTGGATCAAGCCCTATTATCAAATAGCTTCTCTGATATCCATCAAGAATCAATCTCTAGATCAATGAGATTTTAATCTAACTAATTTTAAAATTAATTGGAGCCTAATAATTGGGCTAGGATCTAATTAGTTAGTTTGTTATAACTAATTCCTAAGTTAGTTAGGATTGGATCCAAGAATTAGTTAGAATTTGATCAAGATCTTGAATCTTATTTGAAATAGAACTTAACCAACTTGGAACCAACCCATGTGCTATTAATTCTCCATGCCTCAAATCCTTTTAATGTGAGATCCCACACCCCAAAAGAGATGTGCGCCTCCTTATTTCTTTCATGAGAAAGAAGGGTGTCTCCCCTTCTTTTCTTATCGCCAAAACAAGGAGGGGGCGTCCAAAAGAAGGGCGTCTCCCCTTCTTTTCTTGTTGCCAAAATAAGGAGGGGGCGTCCAAGAGTTGGATGTGGATGCCCCAATATCCACACGCCAACCCCTCCTGTCCTTCCTATCTTGGTATATTTTTAAGATCCTTTCTTACTAATTTTTGAGCATCGAAAAGAGGCTTCTCTACTGGTTATACAACAAAAAATTGGAGAAGAAAAGTTCTTCCCAACGAAAGAAAGACAAGGAACAAGATGGATCTTCTTTTTTGTGCGTAGCCTTAAAAAAGGAGTTCTTCTTTCAAATTTTTTTTTTTTTTTAAATAAAAATTAGATTAGATCTAATTTTTAATATATAGATTTAGAGAAGAAATATCAAAAAAAATTTGGTTGGAGTTTGGGGCTTCTTGAAGTTTTAGATCAAGGAAGAAGATGGATCTTCTTTCTTGTGCACAGTCTTGAAGAAAAATTTTTTTTTTCATATTTTATTTATTTTTTTAAGATAAAAATTAGATTAAATCTAATTTTTAATATAAAAATTTAGAGAAGAAATATCCAAAAAATTTGATTGGGCGTTTGGGGATCTCTAGAGTTCTAAATCAAGAAGAAAAGAGAAGAACGGTTCTTCTCTTGGATATCTCTTTTGGATTTTTCTAGATCTTAAAATTTTATGTGATTTTTAGCATGAGAAAAAAGATTAGATCTAATTTTTATAATAGAAAATTGAGAGAAAAAATTCTTCTTAAGGGCGTAAAAGGAAGAGAGAAAGGTTCTCTCTTATACATGAAAAATTGAGAAAAAAAGGTTCTTCTCTTGATCTCTATTGTAGAGATCAGATGCATAGATTCAGAAAGAAAAAGAAGAGGGTCTCCTTATTCTTCAATTTTATCATGTTTCTCTTAGATCGGTCAAAAGATGGTGTCCTTGCAAGCTAGCACTCTCGGAGAGATCGATTAGTACGAGGACTTCGTGTGGATATCCGTAGAGACCGGACGTGTGTGCGACTGTCAAGCATCAAGAAGAACAATCTACCATGAATTTTGGATGCGGTGATCTGCTACCTACGCTCAGGTATAAAGTTTTATATTCAATTAATATTTAGATATGATCTAAATATAGATTATATATATCCTATACTTGCTGAATTTTAAATTTCAGATATGCATACATGTATATTAGTTTATGTCATAGATCCTATATGATAATTTAGATTTGATCTATGCATGCATTATAGATTAAATTATTTAATCATATATATTTCACAAAAAAAAATTTTAAAAATATATGCACATCACCCACCACACTTTCCTTTATCTAGATACTCTATAGATTTTTTTTCTTAATTTTATATTTTCCTCAAATATTTTTTGACATGTTACTTGGCTGTTCCAACACGTGCCGACAGTACACTACCACGTCATTATTCTTGATAAAACACTCGCATGGTGCTTCCCTCGATAAGTTTATGTTGTGGATTCTATGCCCCCCGAATTCAATGGCCAGCGGCCTTTGGCAGAAGACCTAAGCTTGTACATTTCTTGGAACCTCTCTATGCCAGTCTGCATTCAACTGACTCTAATCACCACTACTAGCAAAATGCCTACGCTCAGCTGCCTTGCAATGCAACTCCCACTACAAAAAATAAAGACTTCAGAAACATTTCAGAAACATTTTAAAATATATCTAAACCATTCTCATAAGTTTCTAGGAATGTTATTTATTTGTTAGCTATACCCATGTACTTAAAAATGATTGGAAACGTTATTTATATATATTGGACACATTTTCTGATTATTTATAGTAAAACCATTTAGTAACGGCTTATACCATTTCTAAATAGACTTTTGGAATGTTATGCAAAATCATTTTCTATATGAGCTTTAGTCATGTTATTTATACGTTCCTATAATTTTTTTGGAATATTTTTCAAATGTTCCTTTAGATTTCCAACAATGCTAACTAAATGTCTCCATTGATTTGATGGTAACATATTAAGAACATTCCCCATAATTAATAGAGATGTTTTTCAAACTATCCTTACGGCTCTTTAGGAATATTTTTCAAATATTTCTTTAGAGTTACAATAATGTTAATTAAATATCTCTATTGATTTGATGGTAATATATTAAGAACATTCCTCATAATTGATAGAGATATTTTTCAAACTGTCTATACAGCTCTTTAGGAATATTTTTCAAATATTTTTTAGAGTTACAATATGTTGTCCAGATATGGAGCCCAAGAGGAGGAGTGAATTGGGTCTTTTAAAATTTTTAAAATCAGTGCACTTAAGTAATGTGCTAAAGTATTGAGTGGAATGAGTTTATTTGCAATAAAAATAAAATCAAACATAAATGATAGGTAAGCAAGTATAAAGCACAAAGAACAAGTAAAGAGATGCAAGCACAATAAACATAAAAAATTTATAGTGGTTCAGCGCCAACTTACACCTACATCCACTCTCCAAGTCTCATTATTTTATTAAATTTATTGAATGATTTTTTGTTGCCTTATTGCAGCCATTGTAAGGATCAATTGGCTTTAACAGGCATATCAAGCCTGAATTTCAATTTAACTATACTCTTATTCCCCAATCTCACCATCAAAACAAATAAGTCTTTCCTAGAATTTATGTTCTAATTTACTTTTGTCAGTTAGAAATTTCACTTTCCTAAAACATTTTTTGATGAAAAGTAAGATTATATAAGCAAAGGGATCCATGGATTAAAAATATAAATTAGTATATATTTGATAAAAAATTTTATATAAAAAATTTATTCTTGCATGTACATCACACATCCAGAACACTAGTTAATTATTTATATGAAAAGCATTATTTTGTATTTTATAATAATATAAAAGATATATAAATTATTATAGAATAGTACTCAGTGAGGGTGGTCTTAGTGCAACAGATGTATTGCTCCTTTGTGACCTAAATGATACCGGCGAACTGGAAAATAGCTTCCTCGGACGCAGGGGGGTGAGCGATGTATTAAACGCTCTCCAAATGCTGCAGTGGCAGGAGAGCATCAAGGTAGATCTCTGATTGTTTCAAGGAAGGAGAGAGGTACTAACACCCCTCAAATGTTATGGGGTAGGGTCTAACACGGATGCTACCTAGGGTTCTAAACTCTCCTCAGGTCACCTGTTCGTGCCAAAAGGCTCCAATTGCCAAGCCCACCACTTTGCCGCCCACGACGTCTTGTCTCTACCCCAGGGCTCCAATGGCTTGTCTCCAGGCATAATGAGCTCCCCTCCCTTAACCCTCGGCGCCCTCTCCATTCCTCAGCCCTTAAAATTCCAACCCTAAACTAGTTGTGCACCCTTTGTAATAACCACGAAAAGAATAATTATTAGACCATCAATCCAATAAGGTAAGATTATCAGATGGAGCGATTCCATCTTCAACATATTTAGATTCAATTAGACATGACCAATATTTAACCAACATCTGTGGAGCCTATATCCTGTGAAAGGAAAAAAAAAAAAAAAAGACCTCCTAGAATCTCTTTCTTCCCGCAAATCAACAGACCCACAGGCTAGGATTCAAACTGGAACAGGCCCTTAAAAGACCACAGGCTAGACGGGGCAAGAGGCCCAATTCCTGGAAGGTATGCGTACAGGAACATCCTAACTCTACGAGTATTACCGCATAAATGGGTACATGAGTCACATCACCATGCTTCATTCACAGGCCTAAATAAATTCAGCCATCAAAGGCCCAGCATACTTTGATTTGTCGTCTACATTTTCATGATCAATACATATTACCCACTTTCGCATTTCTCCAAGCTAATCTTACATGTTCTTGCAAGCCACTGTTCTACTGAAGGTACAGTGGATTGAATGGATACCTGATCGAACATGATAGCCCAAAACGAGTCACTGCCATCCAACTTTCCCCCAAGCTACTGTTACATAATAAATCACAAACCACACGTTTAATACTATTTCAGAAAACATTGCCACTGCAATGGTACCTTAGCATATACTTCAGCTAGCATCATGTGCTAACTTTAAGACATTGTATAATTAATGGAAGACTCTAACACTTGCATTATGCTAAATATTTATGGTATGCAGTGAATTTTGCTCATTTCCGATGATCCAGAAACTTTTACTGGATGCTGTAGCAGGGTTCATAACAAGATGATAATAGATGCAACACGTCTGAAAGATGACTAAAACATTGCTGCATGGCACCACCTCCGGAGGACTCAAGCATAGCGAGCAGTATTACGTTTAAAAGTTGGAGTCGGTATTATTTTCTTCTAACTTCGTATTGCAAAGACCAAGCAGATTCACGTTTCTGACGTTCTTGAAGTTGAGATCGAGCAACAATGTGCTAACCATCCACAACTAATATACATAAAGATCAAGAACTGTGCGACATCAAAAAAGAAAAAAAAAAAAAAAAGGAACACAGCCATAAGTACCAAACTCTAGTTGATAAAAATGATGATTTGGATTCTTTTTTTGGATGAGCACTTGGTCAGTGGACAGCATACTGTGGCGTGTCCTCCTTGATTGCCTATCTCATGCTCTTGCACCAAGAAAGGACTGGTACAGGAAAAAAAAAAGGAAAAAGAAAAAGCTGTCAGAATTCATAGGAAAATAAAAGACTAATTCTTCTATGTATAGCATAAAGTTGTTTATAATAATGTGTGCATGTTTCACGCACATGCGTGTGCATGATGAAACAGACTTAGCTTAAAGAAATGTCTGAGGTTCCAACCCACTGATGCAGTCCAATATAAGAACAAGCCAGTGGAGAAGACACAATGACACTACAGATGAGAATGGACAAGAAATAAAATGCAAAAAGATATCAACTAGGAACACAATCACATTAATAAACAATAGACACGAATATGTATAATTTAAAGAAATATTCAAATATCAATCTGGGTTTGCATGAAGTCAATGTCAGATTGAACTTAGATACCCATTTAGTTATGACATATAACTAATTTGCAAAATAAAAATAAATCAACAAATCCTTAGTGTGTATGCTAACAAGAATTTTGTTATATTTTAGTTCACTTTTAAGTCAGACTTTCAATCCACCCTACGTGTCCACTAACTATGGATGCATGATTGGTGAGTGAGATCAGCTGAAAAATTATCTGGGCTGCCTGTTACGGGAATTGTCTTGGGCAAAATCCATGATCATAAATTTCTTATGATTATTTATGTTTCAAGTTCCACCTGAAATAACCAAAATTATGATAAAGATCACTAATAGACAACCATCGAAAACCAAAAACTCTTGATCTTGAATCGATGACATGGATGATACCTAATTATTATATCTTGTGAAAGAGCAAATCCTTCAAATGCAGCAGAAAAAGAAACACAAGGAGAGTGCTAGAATGGAAATGCATTTTATTCATATTAATGTTCTGTTCAGAAACAGAAAAAGATTTGATGCTAAATTAATTACAGAGGTGATGCGACTTGTTAACTTTATGATGATGGAAAAGTGATGCACAGCATGCGCTAGTAAATAATCGATTCTATGAAACCGCACTCTCTTGCCAGCTGTTGGCATTGGAGATGACGAAGAATCATTCACTTCTTTGTTTTTAATGATAAGTTAGATTTTCCCCTTGTTTTTAAAGAGGTACTATGTAAAGGCAGGGAATCTGGAGACTATAGCCCATAAGAATTAATAACACCTGAAACTTCAGAAATAAATGGCATGCACCTTTACTCCAGGTGGTGGGGTTCCAGCTTTAGCTGTAGTCGTACTACCAAAGCCAAACTTTGTTTTCTTTTCTGCAGGCTTCAAAATTTGGAATGAACACATCAAGGTTTCATCTACACTCATCATGGCACCTGCATTGTCGAATTCGCCACAGTAATTTGGTGCCGAGAAGATTGTTACAAGTTGTCTGTCAGCAAAGAATTCATATCCATCCTCCACCACCTAATAAGTAAAAGAAATTGAACTAAATAGTGGCTTTATCTATGCATCAAAAACAAAAAACAAATGAAGACAGTCATCTATAACCTGATGAGCACGGCATATAAGGTCTAAATCGTGCTTCTGAAGGAACTCAAAAACCTTATCAGGGCCAAAAGTATATGAAACTCCCCTGTCATTCATTCCCCATCCTTGAATATCATTGCTAGGATCAGACCAGAGTAGATCACAAAGAAGTCCAGTGTCTGGAACATCGGTAGGGCGCATTAAGTTTCGAATTTGGTCCAAATTTTGCAACTCTGGAGAAAGACCCCCATGCATGCAGAGAATCTTCTCATCAATAAGAGCTGCCACAGGAAGGCAGTTGAAACAATCTGTGAAGATCTTCCAGAGTCTTACATTAAATCTGCGCTTACATTCATCATAAAACCCATAGATACGGTTTATAGAGGCACATTCATGATTCCCTCTTAAGAGAAAGAAGTTCTCTGGATACTTAATCTTGTAGGCCAAAAGAAGACAAATCGTTTCTAAGCTCTGTTTCCCTCGATCTACATAATCCCCTAAAAACAAGTAATTAGCTTGAGGTGGCAATCCGCCATATTCAAATAGCCTTAAGAGGTCAGAATATTGGCCATGAATATCACCTGCATTGCAAAGCAAAGCACAATGCCAAACGTTGTTAATGAAGCAAAATATTAGCAGGTCCATAGCAGAATAAATTGTTACTTCATGCACGTAACAAGTTGATCAATGAAACAGATATTTTCAATATTACTTATTTAAACCTGAAAATGAAGTAAAAATTAATGAATATCTCCAAGGTGTGATGTGTGAAAAATGCATTCATGGTGATTACAAAAAGCTTAAAAATTAAAGCAATTTCGAACTTTAAACTACTCATATAAGTTTTCTGCCTATACTGCCTACAAGGAAAAAAAGACAAACGGATGATGCAGAAGATACAGGAAACCATGATTTAGGGAGATATGAGCACAGGAAGAATACCATGTTAAGGGCCTGTTTGGAAAGGATAGAATGGCCCAAATCCTAGATGATCAACGGATCCCATGGGTAAAAATCCCATTTCCTTTCTTAGCTACATTGTTTGGGTGATTGAACTATGGGATAAAGAGACAACTGGAAGTAGATAATCTTTTAGAAAAAAAAAAGACCTCCGGAGGTCTTTTCTTCTCTACAATTGTCAAGCTCTACCTTTGCACCTCCATCATCTCCAACCTATCTTCGCCCATGCCATCTCCTCCCCTCTTCTGCCTCCTCCCCCTCTCTAACCATCCATCCCGGGTCCTCTCCTTCCTCACCCTCCACCACCTCCTCCTCTCGCTCCCCCTATCGATGGCCTCCCCCCCCCCAGCCTCCGCTTCCTTGCAGCCTTCGCCGGCCGCCATGACGCCCCTTCTCAACACCCCTGCCCTCAACCTCCTCATCGCGACCCTCAGCCGCTCACTACCACAACTTACACAAAATCCCATATGCTCAAGAAAAAACCCCAACCAGAACCTAAGAAACCCCTCCGATCTCCCTCAAGTGCCCTCCTTCACCACAGATCTCTGAAAAAGAGAATGAAATGAAAAGAGAGAGAAGCGAAAAGAAAAAAAAGATCAACCTATGTGGGAAAAGGTCTGACCCTTTACATCTTTCCTTTGTTTTCATTGATTTTTTTCCTCTATTTTTTTTACATCCTCAGGAGCCTCAATTGGGTGGGTGGTTTGGATCGATCGAATAGGAAAGCTTAGACGATGGCTAGGGTTTTGTGTTAGGTATTTATATATAATAGTTTAACTGGTATAAATATATCAATCAATTTACAAATAGATGTGAATTGTGGCTTATTGGTTAAGGTAGTGGTTACGTGGTCTAAATATTTGGAGTTCAAATCCACATATTTTCTTATTATATACTTTTTTAATAAAAATTTATAAAGTATATATAATCGGATTCAAGTGGCAGGTATCCAACAAACAAATTCCAAATCCATCTCAAATCCGAACAGGCTTCAATTTTAAATTTCAAAGATACATATAGATATGTTACCTTTTTCTTGATATGAATTATTTTTAGGGATAAAAGTAGACCGGATAATATCCATTTGGATTTGTTTTTGTATCTGAATTTATCCGGATATTGACAAAAATTTAAGCATCCAACTAATATTCGCATTTATATCCATATCCATCAAAGAAAATTGGATATGGACATGGATAAACAACTATTTGATATGTATCCGAGTATCCAATTCTATTTTTGCAATCTTATTGAGTTTTATGTAGCACTTATGAAATTTTAAGGAAAATATATAAAGACATTAACATGCCATTATTTTGATTTACCATCTATTTAGTAATATTCTTAATTATACGATCATTAAGTTTAGTCATCCGACTTGTATCCATATTTATATCCATACTTACAATATCTGATTTGCATCCGTACCAGTTTAAAACAAATATGGATATGAATTTTGGCATCCGACTAATATCTATATCCGAATTTGTATTCATCAAATAAAACAAATAAGAATATGGATATGGACATGGATATGGACATGGATAAACAACTATTTGATATGTATCCGAGTATCCAATTCTATTTTTGCAATCTTATTGAGTTTTATGTAGCACTTATGAAATTTTAAGGAAAATATATAAAGACATTAACATGCCATTATTTTGATTTACCATCTATTTAGTAATATTCTTAATTATACGATCATTAAGTTTAGTCATCCGACTTATATCCATATTTATATCCATACTTACAATATCTGATTTGCATCCGTACCAGTTTAAAACAAATATAGATATGAATTTTTGCATCCGACTAATATCTATATCCGAATTTGTATTCATCAAATAAAACAAATAAGAATATGGATATATTAGTATCCAATCTGTATCTGATCTGGTTTCAACCCTAATATTTTATTATTATAATGATTAATGTGATATATTGATAATGATAAGTTTATTATTTTGGTAAAAGAAGGGTAGAGAGAAGAGGGAAAGAGAGAAGAAAGGGAACGAAATTATAATTTATCATCCAAATATAGGATACAATTAGTTTATATAGGATTTTTCTCCCAATAGGATTTTACGAATAATCCTATAGGATCAAAACCTACATCCCATCATGAATTTATCCTAACATTATAGATCCTAGACATCCAAACAGACCCTAAATGCGATTGTAGGTTAACTAGAATTTATAACTCATTCTCCAATCAATAAATTAGGATATTTTCTTGCTAAGATAAATTGAAGGACAAATGAGGGAGGAGGGAAGACCTAAGCATAGTTTTTGTTAAGTTACATAAGATGCACACAAAGAATCAAGAATTTATGAAGCATATTAATGAAGATATATTGTTACCCAGGAATATATTAATAGCAACATGGAAAACGGTAACAAACAGTGAACCAGGTGTGACTGCCCATGGAGAGAGGTGGTATTCTGGCTGTTAGGGGCTCACATGGGAGGTCAACTCAAGGCCTTCATTCTGGAAGTCAACAGAATTTTGTCCATGGATGACATAACATGAACATACAAAACAAAGCCACATCCAAGGCCAAAGCAACACATTTGATTCTTTTGATATAGTCATTGATAAGGGGGAAAAGGTTTAACTTCTCTGTGTCACTACAAATCATGCTTAATTATACAAAAGGAAAGGACATGCAAGGACACTAACAAATGCCTAAAGTACCCTAGTTCCCAATTGATGATATATGACAAGAAAGTGGAAGTGAAATTGTTCATTTAAGTGAGAAAGAAATCATCATAATAACCATCAAGCCTAGTGATCTACTTAATTGATGATCATTCGCTGCACGTTCTTACTGAGAACTACCACATAGAAGACATCATCTAGAGGATTAACTTGAATAATAGAATACAGCCAATACCAGGCCAAAGCAACATGGACCCTTCATGAGAAATGATGTTTGAAGGGACAAATTTAACTAACTATGAATCATGCTCGATAAAACAAAGAAAACAGCATTATTTGATTTTCTTATTAGTTTTTTGCAGGTCTCTGTCAAGAGCTATGATGCTACGCTGGACCCCTCCCACATTGAAGAGATAAGGAGAAGAGACAAATAATAAAATGTGGTCTCCCAGCATGGGTTTTTCTTAAGTAGCATACCAAATAAGAGCAATTATACGTGACAAGCATGACCTTGATAGTCAAATCTCAAGGAAGTGTTAGCTAAGATGACTGATGTAATACTACCATGTAACCAAGCAAGTATTGACATCATGCAGCAAAACCATTTACCAAGCAATCACTTTTTAAAATTGAAATTGTAAATAGTGATGGCAAAGGAGAATGGAGAACCCCAAAATTCATGTATTACTTGTCTTCTCTAGGATATACTGCTAGTCCATCCTAAGTGTAAATCTCAAAACCTATCGCAGCAAATCCTTTAGCCATCATTGCAATCTATACTTTGTAGTAAGTATAGTTTTATGCAACAGGACCAAGTAATGATCCAATCACCCTAGAGACAACTCAGAGATCAAATCAACAAATCCTGTAGGAAGATCTCACATGTAATTTCAATGTTTTTAAACCTATGCCCTACCAATGAGTTAGTGAAACCTCTATGAAAAGCATGCAGGAGCTTTCTTTTGAACAACATAAATTTAATGTGATAACCATAACAAACACATCAATTAGGGTTTGGATATGAAATTTCCAGATCAAGCTAATTATAAAGTATCTTTCGGCTCCAAAAGAGTTTGCGATCAAATTTATTTTCTCCTTCCTCTTCACTACCTTTTTTTATCTCTTATTCCAATATCTCCCCTCTATTTTATCTTTTCCTTGGTGAGCAAGGCCAACTTGTAGCATTTGCAACCTGATGAAGAAGCTCCATCGGACCAGCTACGCATCTATACTCCTTAACAAAAAGAGCTATTTAGTGTTGTGTTCAGATATTTAATAGATCTAGAACTTAATAATACAAAAATGTTAAGTTATATTTCTAACATAACAAGATTTCAGAAAAAAGGCATCATCCATTAGAAGTTTAATTTAGTTTTTTTTGCTATTCAAGTGCAAATCATAATTTAATTAAAATGGATTTTGTTGCCACTTGGCCAACACAAACAGGATATTTGTAGTTGTAGTTATATTCAACACCATACACGTGCCTTGCCAAATTTTCTGTCCACTTATTCCCATGTTAAATAATATCAAATACCACACAGTGTAGGGCATTGGACTTGAGACAAAGTTGACAATTTACTTGCATGCTCGAATGCTCCTGCATATATTCCTAACAAGAATTGCAATTGATAAATATCTTGAGGTGAGGCCTTCATATAACCATATCCAGAATTCTGAACCATGCCGAAGCAACGGATTTGGGCATACCAAGCAGGACCAGTTGGCTCCCAACACAGTTTGGTATATAAATCACCCCACCCCCACTGCACCTTTGGCTTTTCTTTTCTGGTTCTATTGCTACACCCATTCCCCTCTCTCAAAAACCTAGGGGCTTCCATCCCCAGCAGCGCTCGACAACAATGCCCAACGACGCCGCACCACCAATGAGGTACCCCTTCCTCTCTCTCTCTCCCTCTATCTCTCATTCTCTCCCTCCCTCTCACTCTTCTGCCACCGAACAACAAGGTCTCTCCCTTCCTCTCCCTCTCTCTCCGACTCGGCACAATGGCCTCTGGCTCTCCCTATCCCCCCTCTCCTTCCCTCCCTCTCTCTCTTTCTCTTTTCCTCTCTCCTCCATCTCCCTCTCCCTCTCCCTCTCCGACTCTCCATGTCAGTACATCCCCAAATGGCACAATACAAACCCATATTATGCTGAACCGCTCGCCAACCCATACCCCCTCCGATACCGGATTCACAAGCCTTGATCATATCCTTATCCTACTTGTGTGGAGAAAGAAGAGTCCTAGCTCACCTCCAGTAATTACAATGATGCATCAGCTCCCATCTTAAACACTAGATTTAGAGCAAATAGTGCAAGTTGATAGAATTCAGTTTTAAACAAACATATGCAAAATCAAATTATATTTTCAAAACTTAAGCCTTTCCCGTTTGTTAAAACATTCATGATGTCATTCCTAAAATTACCCTATTCCTAAAATTTTCTTCCCAATATTCCACAACTGCACCTATGACTAAACCTTTTCATTAATTAGCTGCATCTAATCAATGCAACAAAATCCCATTAGATTTACTTGGTCTCAATTCAGCAGCATCATTCATTAAACATCCAGAGTTCTCCGATCTTAGTTTGGTCATTCCTACATCCACAAGTTCAAACACAATATTCAATAAAGGAGACCTCTGTTCAACAATTTGGCAGGAATCGCCTGTCCGGTGGACACCCTTCACTGAGAGCCTAGTCATCATCAAACAGTAAAATAGATGTAGCTTATCCAAACTCTACCACCAAACTTAAGTGTAAGCTCTAGAAAATGTTGTGGTAAAAAAAGAAGTTAATAATAGTAACAAAGCAACTACGATGCAATTGCAATTCCTGATAACTAAGTAATATGTAAGTTCAATTTTAATTAGAACTCATGCAGATAAAGGGCCCCAAACAATTCAAGTCATGACCATGGTTATCATTTACAGTATTTGCTAAGATCTAAGATCTCAATGCATAAAAATTGTGAGCAATTTAAGATGAGGCAAAAAAATCGAATCATCTTCGATCAACCCAGTCTATATTCCTTCTTATCATCTCTTGCTATAATTTCTTTTGCTAATTTAAGTACTTGCACCATTAGCTGCGAAATATGCTATCTGGTCAATAATATGTTGCACTAAAGCTACTATACTTATTCCTTGCCAAGCCTGGAAAGCAAGATGTTCTACCTCCTCAAACCAGCTTTGTCATCAGTCCTGACCTGCCCATGAACAACCTCACCTGCTTGTGTGTGCATGAATGGGGATCAGGAAAAAAAAAGTGTTGAGTATCCGCAAAGCATAGCAAATGAGACTTTCTATTCACAATTATATGTCAGTGTCCAAATGATGAAATGAGACATATCCGAAAGGATTTATTTACCTATAAAATTATTATCATGTAAGTATGCTTTATGTGCTTAAGGACATTATTATCTTATCAATGATAAACCTAAGGTGGATCTTTGTCAATGGGACTCATGATATACGCATTTATAATTTTGATGGACACATGAGGCATGGATCACATATGATGTTTCAAATGGCACTAGTTATCTCTACAATTGAACCTAATGTGCTTACGTCCAAATCTCCAAACTACCACTATAATGCGACCAGGATAATTTCAATACTGTTACAAGCATGTTTATAGCCCATGCCAATAACAGCACCATATGCTAACATGCTAAAACCCCAAAGAAACCATTATAAGTGCATCATGGCCACTACAGTAGCATTGATCATGTGTGTTTGTATAAGTGAAATGCTTTGGCATCTGTATTCGATCATGGACAGTATTTGTATAAATGAAATAAACTTGTTTGTATAGAAATGTAAATATACATGCACATGTATGTTTATATATGTATCCAAACACATGCTCACACATACAAATACAGACATACAAACAAACAGATAGAGAATTATTATAACACCATCTAAGTGCTTTTTCATCATGATATAGTCTCTCCTCTTGTGTTCACTTTTTGTCACAAGCATCAAATGTGCTTAAATAAAACAAAACAATTGGTTGGAACTCTGGTAATCAAGTTTAAAGATGTTTCATTAGTTTGATCTATATTGAACAACAATACTATAATATTTTTCCTGGTGCTATATAAATTTTTCCCTTGGCACTTCAGTTTTGTGGAGTTTTGAAGTGGAACAACACTCGATAGCACTCTGAAATGGAACTTTCTGCTTATGTCAGCTGCAAGTGTCAGTTCTTGGCATTTTTTTTATTTCTGGGAGTTTCCTTTTAAAACAAACCTTACTATAATTGAGGCCACATGAATTATGACACTAGGAAGGTTGACAATATAGGCAACTTTGTTGTCAAGATAATTAATGGCTTGGGAGGTTTATGTTGTTTATGTGCTTGGAGAAAGCTTTGCATATTGAATGTAGGAAAGGTGATTTTTTTGGACTAAGGACAAAAGCTGTGCACAAACAACAAACTGATAACAATGAAGAGATGTCTGCTAGGATAGTGAGAAGCATCAGAAATAGTTGTGGGCCTTGTGGATTGAGCCTAAAGCTAAGACAAGGCTTGTACATCCCTTACTCCATCAACACTAGTCATAGATTAATTTTAATGTTGATATTCAGTAATAGTGTACCACAATGTACAGGGATAGTGTACCACAATGTACATTATCTGACAACAGCATGGTGTTAAATTTGGAGAGGAGAACCAACAGAAATGCTAAATTGGATTAATGAATGTCTGAGAGGGTAAGAACCTCAAAAGTAGTAGAATAAATATGAGAAACATGCTAATGAAAGTGGATAAGAGAAAAAGGGCTCAAGCTAGTATTGACAGTCAGGAGATATCACAATATAATCTTGGATCTGCTTCACAAGAGAACAAGGAGGTAGATGAAGACTTATCTAGTAGAACTAGATGCATTGATGAAGTGGAAGGGTTTCTAGAGTATTATATAACTGATGCATGTAATTACAAAATGTTAAGCAGCAAGAAGACACCAAACATATAACACAAAATTAGCATAGATGAGAATGTCAGAATGTAGCCATGAGCATGTGGTAGAACTCTGAGGAGGAGGATCAGGTGAAGGAACAAATATCTAGAGGTTAAGAGTTAAACACTAAGCACAGACATCGATATGAGATCTTGATATGACATAATACGGATATACCAAGGCCATTCTTGAGAAAACAAGATATAATGTGGTTAGGATACACGAATATGCATGGAGGAACATATGATAATAAACATCAAAAAGCATCCACAATTAAGCATTGTTGCAATACATGCAGCATAAATTCTACTAACCCTCAAAAACAATTCAGTGACATAATTAAAAAAATGAAAACAACAACATAATAAAATAAATTCATCAAATATAAAAAGTAATAAAACATGCAGCAAACAATGAGATCAGGGATGAAAAATGCACTACTTCAACCCCCATGTCACCATGGATGCCACCCATCACATGAAGACTGTTGAAGAAAGGGAGAAGTCCCAGCATCCAGAGGACAAAAGGCTTTTAGTCATCCTAAAGGAGAACAAAGGGAAAACAAAGGGTTTTGTAGAAAGTCCAAAGAAAGGAAAGGAAAAGTAAAAAATGCACACAAACAGTCTTGTGCATCCTGGTCTTTGATACAATGATCCACTACAACCATCACTTCTCGATCATTCTTCTCTCCCTCTCTTCCCTCTTTTATTAGGTAGGGCACAAGACATTAGGGCACAGGAGAGGATGGAGGCCAGCAGAACTTTGCTTACCTTATTGGGTGCAAATGTGGGAATGAAACACAATTAATTAAACCCAGTTAACTACTAGCAGTTTAAAGTATTATGGTATAATTGCAGGACTTTTCTAACAATACTTGAAAGTAGTCCAACATCAATTAGCCATAAAGAGTTCATGATGCTTGTTTTCTATTTGTGACATGCATTTGGGGGCCAAAATCTTGATCCCAACCATTTAACCGGCCTATACTCGACCCATCTTACCGAATCCATTGGGTTAAGTGTATATATTTTATAATTTCTAAAACATATATGTCAAGTAATAGGTGATATGAACTACTAAATATTGGATTCAATGGCTCATAATTGAAAGAGAGATGAGAAGGGCAGCATCTAACCCCTAGCTGCCTCCCCGGGCCACTCCTCTCCCAAGGATTCTCTCTCCCCCTTGCCCCTCTCAACTCTTTTCTAACTTCATGGAATCTTTTCGGCTCTTACCGGCCACTTGGCAGCTCTTCTTGAGTTCTCACTGGTTTTGGTCTCCATCTTCCGACTTTGCCGCTGCTTTTCCTATTTCCATGTTCTAATCGACAGTCACCATCACCACCTCCTCTCTTTGCCCTACCTCTTGTTCCACAACCAGCTTCTATCTCCACCCTCTCTTCCACACCCCCCCACCCATCCCCCCACCTTCCTTCTCCCACCTCTCCACCAAGTCAGCAATCATTGCCACCCGCTCTCTCCACCTCTCAGCAAGGTATCAACCACCAGCTCGCCACATTTCTTGGGGGAGAGATCCCCCAGCTGCACCACATAAGTGAGTCAGTGGCTTGTTCGCAACCGGAGCTCAAGTAGGGCATTCTAAACCCTAGCAGGTTAGGCCCATAGGGCCTTATATATGAGCTCAACCCAACCCAAACCCGGCCAACCAATTGAAACCTCTACATGTATCAGGGTTATAACCTGTGTGTATCAGCATGCAATACATATTGAATGCAGATATAGCTGGTGGAGAATATGTGCTTCCTAGGTTACACTATTATGGCAAAGTGTTTCAAACTAGTGTAGATGGTACGGTCAAACTCAAAAGTTGGGCATCAAGATAGGAAAACCAAATATAAAACTAATTGAAATTATGAGTACTCTAGAAAATCTTGCAATACCACATAACAGAGCTTTTACAAGAGATGGATGGCAAACAAGGGTTCAACATATCAGCCCATATAACTGGTTAAACACTTCAGTAATTAGTCTTATCCCAAAATCATGGTGATGAAGCCTACATACTTGTTAAACCAATGGATATCCAAGATATGCGGACACTGAGCCATTATAACGACATCCTATTGGCTCTCAATCATTAATCACAAAACACTCAATCCATGGTTGCAAGAGGTCCTACTTGGCATGATTAAATGTGTCAAAAATCTTGCTCTCTCTAAGAATCAACAACTTTGGAGCATTACCAATTACTAAAGCATGCAACAATTTATCTTCTATTTCACCAGTATATCAACTGATGTGAGCTCATCAACCTTTGGGTCTTCAACTTCAGGACTACATAGAAGAATCTCTGGTAGGTTAATCTTGAATAGGAGGATCTTAAAGGGTCACTCACTACCAAATTGTTCCTTTCCTTTATTTTTGAACCAAAAATTTTTAAAACTTATATATTGAGTCCATTTGCATCTTCATTATAGAATGCCCTGTTGTTTTAAGCTACTCATGTGTTTGGAGACATTTGCCACAATATGCATTCAATACTTTCACCAGAACCTTAAACTCCTAATGCCAAATCTTCGTAGTCCAGGATCAGATTAATGAAAATCTTGATAATCAAATCTCAAGGTGAAGGTTTAGATCCTATTTCTTTCAATCAAATCTAAGAATAAACTTACATCATGATCAAGTCAACAATGGAACTAATAGGAAACACCAAGATCCACCATGTTCTATATCAAAGGGGAAAATAGTGGAAACTTATAGCTCATTCTTCAAAACTATAAAAATGATCGCAGATCATCACAACATCATCAAAACGCTTGCAAATCATCAAGATCATCCCAATCATTTCCATTAAAAAATAGGATTTCGTTCTTCTCTGTTCCAACCAGCTCCAATTCCTTTCATTCTCAAATTTCCTTGATTGGAGAGCTCACTTATAGCATCTGAACTCCAATAAGATCCTTTTATATCCGCAAGCTACTAATTTTCTAAGGAAAATTAGTTCGAAAAAGCAATACAAAAAAACAAAAACTGCTAAAGATATTAAAAAGATATAATATCAACGAAGCACTCAATCCATAGCCCAAAATAAAGTTGAGTATGATGACGACTCTTTGAGAAGCATCTTAAAATTCATCTTTTAATGATGACAAAAGGCATAAAAATAAAAAAGGCAAACCTACTTTTTCAATTGATCTTGAATTTATACACATGTATGTGCAAAATGCTGGTGAATATAAAACCTAAGAAGTTCCAGATGAAACTATCTCCACTTTCCAACCAACAAAAATATATAATTAGTGCACTTCCATTAAATGATTAGAAACCAAAAGGGTAGCCCAAAATGCCCATTTACCTAAAACAGTTTTCTCAAAGGACTAGAATATTTCAACAACCCAAACAAGAACAATCAAAATCTATTTCCAAATGACAAGCTTAACACCACCTATATTGCAATACATTAAAGGCATGCATTTTGCCACCTATATTATAGTTCATTGTTTAGCCAAATTGATTTGGACCGTTAGTAGATCAGGGCCTTCGTAGGAAACTACCATAAGATTGATTGGGAACTGATTGTTTTTCCCCTTCCTCTCTCGCCTGTTATTTGTGGGAAAACTACCAAAGTCTGGCCATCTTCAACCTCTACTGGCCTGGAGTCATGCGAGCTCCCAATCTCTACATGATATCCATGAGCAGTAATGAGTCCAAGTTCTAGGCAAGGACCTAAACTGCTAAGAGACTCCACCACATGACCTTGTTGACCTTCATGACTTCTGCTCCAATGACCCCACCACCTCCTTGACTACGAGTCCATTCGTTGGGCACCATTTGAGCCACAGTTGGCTGATAGATGCTCTCATCAAAATATCTCTACATAAAGACCTTGTATGATGCATTGATCTTTTGAGAGGCGGTGCCCAAGCGGCCTAGACCTAGGTTGATAGATGCTCTCATCAAAATATCTCTACATAAATTTGGTATCTGTTTATCAAAGTTTTGAAGCATCATATATATAGCGACTTAGACCTAAATTTAAATGAAATTAAAAAATAAATAGCATTTCATAGATGCCCACTGTCCTAGAAAAATATATGTAGCATCCGTGATAGGATTCTACATGAATCTAAGGTCAAATTAATTTTTCATGATTTTTAGATTTTATAATATTTTTTAATTTAAAAATATAAAATTAATTCAAAAAATAAAAATTTTGGGGAATCAAATTTTACTATTTTTATATAATTACTGAACTGTTGTGGCTGTTCAACCTTTAGGAATGGATCCATCAAGAAAGGAGCCAAAGAGCGACATTGGTTGGAACCACCGACAGATGCTCTTAGGTCGAAACCATTAGAGATGCAATTGGGCAGCATAGAGTTCAAGAAAAGAAAGATAACTAGATTGAAACAACATTTATCTGATGGTTATCCAATATAGCTATGTACTGGAAGTGCCCAAAAGAGGTTCATTAACTGATGAAAAAGCACTTCGCTGATTTCAAAACAACAAAAGAGAGAACTTTGAAGAAGAAGACGGAGATAAACCGTCGAACTATGCAATCACCTTCCTATCACTCTAGGAAGTCAGA
The DNA here is from genome assembly GCF_000442705.2 of Elaeis guineensis. Taxonomy (NCBI): domain Eukaryota; kingdom Viridiplantae; phylum Streptophyta; class Magnoliopsida; order Arecales; family Arecaceae; genus Elaeis; species Elaeis guineensis. Next base: position 96,893,026 of record NC_026003.2, read on the forward strand.
GAAAGCATCCACCCCAGATGAGGAGGCACAGATTCAAACCACCATTAATGCGAGCTTAGAAGATCAATGGTGGCTTGAGGAGTTGGCCAGATATAGCGCTCAATTTAGGCTGTCAATTTAGTAGTCAGGATCAGGCACTGCAAGCACTACAGGAGAATCAAAATTTAGGAGAAACTCCTCTATTAGATAGCCCATTGATAGAGGCACGAGCCATATTGCTTCTATATTGGAAGCTTTTGGCAGCAGGAAGAAATTCTCTAAAGATATTCCAACTGAAGTCACTATCCATAACTTACATCCATACGCTTTTCCCAGCAAGAATTTCAAACAACAAAGGATTGATAGTATGTTGAAAAAAAGGACAAGAAAGATATGTGGCGAGCTATTGTGTCCTCATTTCACTTCACCCCCATCCCAGTGCATGTGGCAAGCAACATATATTATCGCTCTACCATTACATCTATATAGACAGATGTGGATCCTCCAAGATCCAAGGACATCTACGGTGAGCTTCTTGATAACAATAAGAAGAAATTACATAAATAGATTGCATCACATCAAAATAAGTGATCAATACATGGATTTATGGTGATGTGTGATGGTTGAACTAATCCCACCTGACAAAGCATCAACTTTCTGATATATTGTATAGAAAAATATTTTTCAAAAGTCCATTGATGCTTCAGATTAGGTGCACGATGCCACGAATATCTTTAAATTGGTGGAGGACGTGATCGATCAGATCGAAGAATAGAATGTTGTATAGTTATCACTGACAAAAGACCATAATATAGGACTATAGGAGAGATCCTAATGCAACGGCAACCACATATTCTAGACATCATGTGCTATCCATTGCATGGACATTGAGAAGCTTAAAAGGGTGTAGAAGATAGTGGACTCAGCATAGATGATTTCTAGATTCACTTACAATCACACATGGATCTTATCATTAATGCGGTGGTATACAAGGGAAGACATATTGAGACCAAGTATCATAAAATTCACTACAAATTATATAGCACTTGATAACTTTATGGACAAGAAAGTACATCTACGTCCAATGTTTGTCAGTCTCGAATGGCAAAAGAATGGATATGCCAGGACAGGCACTGAAGGAAGCAATATGAAGAACTTAATAACGAGATAGACATTTTGACAGCAGGCCGAGAATATAGTGAAGGCTATCAAACCTTTATATGAGGTTTTTCAAATCATGGACAGCGAAAGATACCCCCAAATGGACTTCTCGTATAACATAATGGAGAGGACAAAGGATCAAATTAGATCGGCAAATCCAAAACATGTCTATGACTACATCCGAATCATTGAGCATTGGTGGGACTATCAAATGGATAGAGACTTACATCTAGTAGATAAGTAGCAAATCAGGAACGCACTAAATGATTGCTCTTATATTTGTACAAATATACTTAACCAATTCTGAAAATTATCAGTAGGTTACTATCTAAATCCGAGGTTCCAATACATGATACCTAGGATAGGTATGGATGACGAGCTTCTGACATCCCCCCAATTCAAAAATTGCAACTATGTGCATACAAGAAGTTATATGGAGTGATTTTTGTTAGTTTAGCTATATCTTCAAACAGTAACATTATAACAAATATATTTTTTATGGATGAAAATGTTTAGGAAGAGCATCAATAGCTTTGGAACAAATGTGGCAATCGCAAGCAAAAAAGTTAAATCTAAGATAAATTATATATGAACAATAACTCTTATTTGACATTATATAGCGACTAATAAGTCTAATATAATACAATTTTATTTTTAGTTGTGTTCAATCTTAATGCTTTTGCAGCTAAATGGTAGATCCATTTCAGATTGGCAACTTCTACTCTAAAACAACTTGCCATCTAGATCCTGTTTCAGATGATTTCTTCGAGTGGCTATGAGCGCAATTAGTCAACTTTCGCCCTTACCTACAACAAGCAAAGAAATCGTCTAACATAGAAACGCATCAACGATCTTATATATGTTCACTACAATCTAAGATTAAGGCTAAAATACATTTAAGAGGAAATTGAGTTGAAGTACTTGGATTCGATGCGAATGACTTTGTTAATGATGAGGATCTAATAATCAAATAGATTATGAGTCAGCAGCAAGAGTCGGAGCTTGATAAGTCAGGATCACCTCCACAACCAGCCAGTTTCGTAACTGGCAAGATTGGGATGGATGCTGAGTAATGGACAATCAATAATATTCCATGCAGGCTTCCAACTAATTAATCATAGCAAACTTCTTCGCAAGATGCGACAAGAGGGCAGGCAGCTCCTCAATACAGAGACAAAGCAAAAGAAAAGATAGTTGCAGACCTGATGGAGAGGGTGGAGCAATCAATTGACTCAGTTCACTCAAATTCAAAGATCAGATAGAGTCGTGATGGTAGTTCTTCCGATGATAATGAATCTAATAGTCATGAAAGAAGTGGAGGATAGAAGATCATTATTTATAAAATGCAACTGCAAGATGATCTTTGATTTACTGGTGAGTCCCAGTTTATGCATATTATATAGGATAGAAACCATAATACATGAGCTGATAGAGCCCGTGAGGATACAATTTCATGCAGACGATAAGCTCCTTGAGATCATTCAGGATATTATGCAGCTACAAATGATCTCGCATGTGGAGTTGGATCCATGAATGTATCAAATTCTTCATCCTATTCTAGATCCTCTTATCCACAGCTACAAACAGCTTATAATCTATATGGATGTAGATATGATGCGTCCGAGGCATCGTCTTTCGATGGCTACTATCCTATATAGTCTAGATCATTTTATAGATCAGATTTTACTATTAGCATATTCGAATGGATCCCTTAGCAACTGTACTATCAACATGAAGACACCTCTTAAAGTCAGAGTTTCAATAAGAAATCTGGGACAAGTTACAATCCAACATGCATACCTTATGGGATGAGTACGCAAGACTACAATGCTGCATGATTAGAGGGATTAGCCGATATTCCATCGGATTATATAAATGATCCAGATATTTATAAACGACATCGGTGCTCGACAAGATTCTAAATCTTGATGTAAATTGATTATTTATTTTTTATATTTTTTAATTAATTTGAGTATTTTAGGATTCAATGATATCTAGTCTTTATAAGATTGTTCTCCTAACACATAACATTATATTAGATTCAGATCCGCATCACATACTTAATCGTAGATGCACCAGAGTGATATAAATGTCAAATAACATCAAGAAACATCAATTTGGGCTTAAGTCATTAAAAAAATAATAAAAAATTGATTAGACATCATAGAAATCAAAAAAAGAAAATAAAAAAAATTGACAGGCCAAGTTGACCGACATGCCACGTTATACCGAGTGTCGATATAGTACCGAATCGGTACGTACCTTACCAACCGGCGACCAGTATCGGTTCCACCTACCTGGTCAAAAAGGAATGGATGTTGATTTTATCCAAGAGTGTGCATGGATTGCTTCTTTTTTTTTAAATCTCTGGCCCTCTTCTCGTGGCCTAATGACCAACGACCACAGTGGTGATTAGAGAGAAGAAGAAAATGAGAGGAGTTTGGAATAGGACATAGTCTTTTTTGGAAAATTAAAACAATCCTATGCTTTTGGCCTACATTTTCAACTACCCAGTAACCTATATAAACAATTCATTTTTAAACATATGGCTGAAAACACTTACCATACAAAATTGGAAGAGTACCATAGAAAAACCCTACGGGCATACATTGTTTTCTCCTTATAGGAAAATATAATAAATAACATACTACGATTTCTAGTGGAGCATGTGAACAAAAATATATTGGAAAATATAAATTAAAGTACTATTAACATATATAATAGAGCAACAATAGGTTTAAGACAAGGAGTTTTTCATGGTAATACACCCACAGTAGAAGCCCGCATAAAAACGTTACCTAATACAATGAAGCAATGACGTGTTTGAGGAAAAGAGTTTTCCATGGAAATACATCTACAATAGTAGAAGGCAACCGTTGGAACAATGGTAAGGTTGTTCCATTGTGACCTCAGTGTCACTAGTTCGAAACACAAAAACAATCCCTCTTCACATGAGGAAAAGTCATGTACATCTAACACTCCCTAGACCCTGTAGTGGTGGGAGCCTTGGGCATTAAGACACCCTTTTAATACACCTTATAATAGGAGACGACATAAAATCTTAACCATAATATGTATACTAGATATTCTTTGATTCTTGATATTCAAGTTCAACCCACACAAGTAAAAATATGCTTGAGACATGAAGATAATAAGAGTTGACAACAATGAATAAAAGCATAAATTAAGTTTGACAAAGAATCAAATCAAGATTGAATACAAGAGATGCAACTTTAGTTAGAATTATATAGAACAAAAGAGTGAAATATAAATTGAAATGCAAAGAGAATGACCGGTTGATTGATGGGGATGTCTCATGAGGAATTGATACAAGACATGCTCAATAATATTACTAGGAGAAAACATACATGATAATGATAAGGCTGGTTATATCATAGACTTAGAATAGTAGCAAGTGAACCGGCACATGGGTGATGAATGAGAGTAAATTAAATTCCCAGCTGACCAGTGGTATAATAAGAAAGGAGAGGATTTCTAATGATTTGGCCATATGCAGTAAAGTTTAATCCACAAGCTGACTTAGATAGCTAGGACTAAAGACACTCTTCATTTTAATCAACTTGACCATGGATAGGAACAATTGCAAAAGCATTCCCCAACCATGTGTAAATGCTCTAAGGCTTATACATTACATTTGCTTGTTTGGGTTTTTTAGCCAATGTTTGACCCTTCAACACCCCATCTTATAAGAGATTTACCAATTCAAGGAATTCAGTTGCTTCAATCACATCCAATGTCTGCATCAGTAGGTCTCAATAAGATAGTAAAAATATAGAGAAGATATGAGTGAGATACTAATAGTTACTGCGACTTTACATATAACCAATGGTCAGCATGCAACATTAAACACCAAGTAACAAAATTGTCTCAAAGAGCTTTGGCTTTTAACTCTTCCACGTAGTTGGATGTGTCGAAGTATGTCATATAAAATCAAGTCTCTACGTGTGTTTCCAAGTTCCAAAAATCATATATGATCTTAAAGGGCACCATGACTTAACAATCACTATGACACCTTTTACCATCCCTTCATCGCTTCCATTAAAGGGAGATAAATAGAAGTTGACAGCCACTTTATCCGTAAAAATGTTAAGACTTATCATCCCGCATCTTCATGTTACATGTAGCCTTAATCTAGTTAGCACGTTGCAAAATATAGCAGTTACAGCCTAGCAACAAATTGTTGCGAGTTGACAAGCTATAAACTCAACACCCATTGCTGGAACTTTGGATCAAATATTTTGAAACTAAAACCATGAAGCAGTGGTGTACAGTTTAACTGAAGTTGTAACTACTTCTAAAACCATTTTTAGTTGACAAAAAGCTAGGGTTAATGGGAAAAAGCTACAGTTCGAACTTCTGGTACTAGTGAAGGCAAAATATTGTAGCTCTTGAGATTTTTTCCACTATAATTTTTGAAAATAATTTCAGCATACAATTTCTAATTTATCTGATTGAATGGCACTATAACCATGTGCTATTCAACAGCAGCATGAAGTTACAACACCTACAAGGATTATAATCATTTGATATCAACCAAATCTGTTTGGATTCCAGAGTTTCCTAAAGTTTCAGAATCTACTATCAATCACCTTAACTCATTTCTCAAGGTAGCTGAATTTACACATACAAAAAGCTCATTTAAATTACAGCATCCAGGAGGTGTCTTCATAAGCTACTCGACTTCACAGTGTGAGGAGGGGGAAAGGCAGCTTATCAAAAGCATTCGTGGGTTCAGAGAAGATACAAGAATCGAACTAATGACAATAGCATCAGGAATTTAGATTTCAATTTCCAAACTTCAAAGGCCCTTCTTCTAAATCATCCTCTAATATGTCATAAAACCCAAGCAGCAACCAAAATCTTAATCCCTAACTTACCTAAAAACAGTTCCTATGATTTTCAACCACACTAATAGCATGGTCTGGATCATACACTCCGGAGCTTTAAGGCACAGATTCTATTAAAAACCACACTCTTTGTCCCTCTCCAAGATCAAAGATGAACATAACCCAACTTGAAGCAACCAAATTGGCCCGCACCCAGATCATAAAAACTCAAGACACGGGTCTCGGAATTTACCGCAAATCTTGATAGGCGCCTCGAGCTCCAGGAGGTTGGGCTGCTGCATAAAGATCTCCTTGGACACGACGCACAGTTGTCGGATCTCCGACTCCGAGAGCTGCACCTGCTTTCCCGGCCTGCTCCCTCTCACCTCAAGAAGCCGATGTATGATACCATCCAACACCGCCGGATCCATGCCCTCCCTCCCGCTCCCCGCAAATGATCAAAACCCTCCCAAATCGGAATTAAATAAGCACAAAAATCCCACCTTTTTCCTCGCTCCCACCGCCCAAAAGCTCTACGATTCAAAGAGGGAAGAAGACAAGAGAAGCCTACCTCTTTCCGTCGCCAAGATAAAGACCTTTTGCATTCCTCTCTATCTCTATACTCTAGCTCGCTCGATCGATCGATTAGGGTTTCTTTCTCTCAGATTCCCCTTTTGGAGAGGAAAAGGAGATTCTCTCCCTTCCTCCCTTTGCTCTTTCTGAGTGCAGAGAGCGAGCAACCCAGAGAAGGAGAATTTTTTTCCCCGATGGGATTCTGCCGTGAGAGGGAAGGGGAGGAGAGAGGGGCACGGGAATGTGAGCGAGAATGCTGACCTAGGTCAGAACGGAGACACGGATTGGAGGGCTGAGATTGGATCTTGTGGGGGCAGAGTCACAGAGAATCATCTATCTATGACCGTTTGATCGTTGATTGGATAGGAAGGGTTGGGTATTTGGGGTGATCTATCTGGAGGGGTCCACAGTGCATCGATTGGGCGATACGGATTGGTCAGCCGCAGTAGGGAACCGGGGGACTCCCGGCCAGTATTGGTGGGAGGACTGACTCAGGCATTTTTTTTTTTTTTTTTTTTTTTTTTTTTTTTGGTAGAAGACTGACTCAGGCATTTTGCACGGGAATTGTTTCATGGGCTGCGGGATTTGGTGTCAGTCTGGGTCACCTCATGGGCGGAGAAAGAACGGTCCGGTGATAAAGATCTACAGAATTGGAATATAGTTAAAAAAAGGAGTATTCTACCGCCACACAAATGTAAAAGTATAGCAACTTGCACGTACACAACTATCCGACAGGAACAACTTATTTATCGAGTAAAATAATAAGCTAGCACTATTATTATGAAAAATTTGCTCTTTAGTATGGAGATGTTTTTTTTTTTTAGTAGCACGTATAAGAATTAGCACTGATTCAATTAAACTAGTCTAGCCAAACCGATCCATCTAAAAGCTCGATGGATGCTATCTGTAACAAGGGAGGCAGCCGTCTCCTTACCATCTTGAATGCGAGCATAACGAAATCATCAGTAAGAGAAGCGATCTGTCACAGAACGATCATAAATATCCGAAACTGTCATTTAACTACGTCGATGAGGACAAAGACAAGTGCAGCTGTTGCTCTTTTCTCTTTATTCCTGTCCTCTTATTCTATTTGAGGGCATTACTAGCATATCTAAGCTTGATTGACCTCTACTACCAACCTTCTCGTCATCCTCTACCTATTGACCACCAGAACTCCTTTTTTTCCCTCTGCTTTGTTTCAATCTCTTCCTCTCCTGTGCATAGTCATCATTATTCTGGATTTCTTCATCTTTGAGTACCTCTATCACTGCACTCTTTGCTCTCTCGATCAATGGCCACGACCGTTGTACATAACCCAATCCCCTCAATGCCACTATTCTCATAGCTGCACTCCACCAGTGGGTCACTCGAACACTAGTTTTCTTCCTCTTGTTCCACCGTTATCGTTTCAAACTACAACGTTTTCTTGGCATGGCCACTACTACCTTCCTTTGGCTTCTTGACGTCTGTTGTGCTTGCATCAAGTTTCATCATCGGATTAACTCCCTCTTTATTTCCCTTGCTTGCCTTCTTGTTCCACCACTACTCTACCATCATTTATCTCCTCCCTCTCTTAGATTTTCACCAGCTCACCCTATCGTTGTGTGCCAAAAGACCCTATCCTTTCACCTTTTCTATCAATAATATATTAAAATAGATAAAATAATAATTACAATTTACGGTCCAATAATTCAAATTTTAAAGGAGTAATGGCTTCCGCATTCAAACATCATCACATTGCCAACCAAAAAGTATTGTTGCGAATAAAGGTTCGGCTCGTCACATGAGGTATTGTCCATTTTGATCCATGAGCCTTATGATTTTATCTTTTAAAAAACGTCTCACATGGAAAAAAAAAAATTTCTCATAAGTATGAGTCCCCCTTGACTAACAATCGATGTGAGACTATTGGTGTCCTCCACATTATTAGAACTATAATAGAGCTCTCTAGTCAAGAAAGACTCCGATGTGTATAGTCCGAAGAGCCCCACGGTCAGTCAAAGCAGACCTCGGCCCCAGAGAACCAAGACGGACCTCGATCTCTATCTAGCGCATCATTGTTGCGGACAAAGGCTCAGCTCGTCGCGTAAGGTATTGTCCGCTCTAGTGCATGGACCTCACGATTTTGCCCTTTAAAAAGTGTCTCATATGGAAAGAATTTATTTCTTCCTTATAAGTATGAGTCCCTTTTGACTCACAACCGATATGGAACTATTGATGCCCTCCACATTATTAGAATCACAACAAATATATTTCGAGAAATACAACATCCACTACATATATATATATATATATATAAGACAGAGTCCTATAAAGTCCTACAATCATGCAAGACAACAACTTATCAATAATATACTAAAATAGATAAAATAATAATTACAATTTACGATCTAGTAATTCAAATTTTAAAGCAGTCATGGGTTCCATATTCAAACAACTCCATTCACATGATAAATATATTTCTACATAAATAGTATAAAATGAGTTCTATAAAATTTTAAAGTTATCCTGATTTAGCTAACTAGATCTCCGCTCTAGTCTCATAATCCGACCTCTAGCCATTTATTTTTATGCCTTAAACTCTAAAAAAATATAAAACTTAAAAGAATGAGCTAATAGCCCAATAAATAACCAAAGCTAATCAAAGGAATCAAGCAAGAGTAATAATATACATATTTGGTATCATAACTAGTGCAGTAGTACAATTTTTATAAATATAACTCCAATATACTGCAATATAGATATAACTTTCTAAATCAATAACTTACATATGATTTAAGAGCATTTTAGAATTCAATATCAAAACCAAAATGTTTATACCAAAATTTTTAAAAATATCTTATGATCATATATTTTCAAAAGTATTTTATCAACTGATCTGTATATGTAACTACTGCCACATATAATTTCTGTAACATAATTTAAGAAATCGCATGTAACTCTTATAGAGTAGATCCAAAGCACCGCACTTAACCCCTATGAAGTTAGTCTATACTATCAGATTTTAGAATAGTCAATGCCAAATACTGATGTATAAACCCCATTCGGTGTGGTCAAATACATGGATAGATTGAGAGTTTAATACTTGTGCATAAATTTAATCTATATATGTAGGTTTACAATATACAATTTTGGCTCAATATATATAGTCCATAATTTTGAATAATCATCAAAATTTCAATCATCAATACATAAACATGATTTTCCAAATTGATACATTTATATTTATCAACATATAAATTCCAAAGATCCATACCAAAGTTTTCAAAATTCGACTAATTGAAAATCATTCTAACAAAACTTATAATTATCGGATTACAGAAACATCATGAATGCTCAAAAGCTCAAAATACAATAAATTCAGACTTCTTGCTTGATCTAATTTTAACAGTAAAACAAACAAATAAAATAATTTTTAGAGTATTTGAAAATAATTAATTTATGATACATTCCCAAATTGTATTCATTTATTATTTTGTATATTTGCTTTGATTAGGTGAATTGTTACTTATATTACAAATATCCACTACTAAGTTAACCAAATACTTCACTTTGATCCATGGAAACCTAATAATCTCAAAATCACTCACACATCTCAAATCAGTGTCATGCTACTATTCTCTTAAAATTTATAAAATTCTTCAAAACTCTAAAGTTCCAATTTCTACCTAATTATCATTCTCTCCACATCAGTCTCATTCCATGATTGACCAACTAGTTAACAACTTCTAGTTAAGTCTATTCCAGAGCGAGAAAGTCTGATGAGTGAGAAAAAAAATTAAAAGCTAGAGTTTCTCCTGAACCCTCTGTAAGAGGGTTAGGGAGCCTCGCAAAAATAGGAAGAGATGAAAAAGGGAAGCTCTCAAGGGGTTTCTTCTACCGAAGAAGCCTCAAAGGAGGAACGGGAGAAGAGTCATCGAGAAAGAGAAGATCAGAGTTCGGTTGGACCTAGAAGCAGTGCAACGGTGGATTCTGGACGTTCTTGGACACAAGTGGTATAAGGATCAAGACGTTTCTGATAGGAGATGATCAGAGCAATGGTGAAAGACATAGTTATGCTTAGGGAGAGATTCACCATGGTTATTGCTTTCTCCAAGGAGGATATGAGTCACGCCTACTTGAGGTTGAAGTCTACCTAGTTGGAAAAGTTTTTGGATAAGGGTTTTCCACTAGATTTTGTATAGAAGAAACTTAAAATGAGGTGGAATGTTGCTGGAGAGTTTCAAATGTCACCTTTATCGGAGGGTATTTTGGTGTTCTGGTTTTCCTTAGAGGAGGATAAAAATAAGATGCTGGAAGGGGGTCCTTGATTCCTTGTAGGGCAACTTTTGGCTCTAAAAGCTTGGCATCCTAATTTCAAACCTAGCCGTGATGGCATCTGACAGGCTAGGATTTGGATTAGAATGCCTAATCTTCCATTGGAATTATGGGATGGTGACAAAATTATGCACATAACGACGACAGCAGGGAAGCCTTTGTTCCTTGATGAGTGGACAGAATCCTCTACAAGACTTGGTTTTGCAAGGATATGTGTCCTAATAGACACCCAGTAAACTATTTGTCTTGGAGTGAACGTATTGGTCAGTGATGAAATTATTTAGCAAGAGTTCATATGTGAGGATTTGCTTGAAATATGTTATATATATGGTAGAATTACTAATGATTCTGAGACCTGTGAATGCTTTAAAGTACTAAAGGAACAAAGAGAGAAGCCGTCTATGGACCACGGATTAGGGCTTCCAGGGTTCCTTTAGCAAATCCAATTCTGGGAGGTTCTGGGAGGTCTACTTTCCCTGTGCACAATGATGGTCCTTTGAGGGGGTCATGGATGAAACAGAAAAAGGCAATAAAGGGACTGAATTTGCATAAGAAAAAATCTCCTGAAAAGAAAATGGAGCAGATAGGAGGCTCAAAGTTTGCACCATTGATGTACGAAGCAGAGGATGTGGTGCAATCGATGCAAATCAGCTCTTCTTCATCGACAAAGGCAGAATCATCTAGGTCTGGAGCTACGAAGGAGAAATGCAAAAGATTGCCATCCAAAGCTATGTCTAAGAGTTCATCTCTAGGCTCTGAATTGCCTCCTCAAAATAAGGTGATTGTCAGGGAGGAAGGAGTATCTATAAATGAATCTAACAAACAACTGGTATTGTATAGCCCGAATAATTCTCAAGATAAATTTGTTAAGGGGGTATGGAGGCCTGTGGCACCAAAGGCAACTGCTCCTAGTATGGCAGTGCAAGTGGATAAGAACAGGTCAACATAAGGATAGTTAGAAGCAGTGCTTCAACATCAACAATCTTCGAATGAGGGGTCAGATACTCATGAATTTTATGTTTCTAAATTACAGATGATATTGACTCAGCCTGAAAGGTAGGAGGTTGGTCCATTACCATAGAGTGAAGTAGTGGATCAGCTTCCTGTTGTGTCTGTATGTGGTTGCTCCTAATTATAGCTACATCAAAAGGCTTTTAAGGCTTTTGGAGGGATTCCTCTTCAACCCATTACTAATGTGAATTCTTGCCTGAAATTGTAAGGGGCTGCTAAACCTCCTTTTGAGAATTATGTTAAAAATATGATGAGGTAGTTTGGTCCAAGTATTGTTTATTTTTTTAAAATCCGACTAGCTGAAGCTACGTTGGATAGATTTCAAAGACTGTTGGGCCTCGTTAGGGTGTTCATATGATCCCTTCGATATGATTGTCTGGTGGGATTGTGGTGGTCTGAAAACTTGGGTTAGAAAAAATTGATTTCTTTTACTCTAATAAGCAAACTGCTTTGGCATTATTACTCCTTCTGGTACTACTTGGTTGTTGGGGGCAGTATATGGTGGTACTTATGGTTTTGAATGAAGGCAGCTATGGAATCAAATATTAACAATTCAAACTTTGACATTGCCTTTTATTATTATTGGGGATTTCAATTATATTGTTGGGCCAAAGAATAAGAAAGGAGGTAAACCTTTTAAACTAAAAAGAAAAATTAAAGAATTCAGGGAATTTTTAAGACAATCTAGTCTTGTTGATTTGGGATATCAGAGGCCATCTTTTACTTGGTGCAACAACAAACTTGGTCAGGCTCAAATTTGGGAAAGATTAGACTGAACCTTCGTATCTGAGGATTAGATGAATATGTTTTCTGAATCTAGGGTTCAATATTTGACAAGCTTTGCTTTTGATCACTGACCTTTGCTTCTTATAGTCTCTAATAGGAGGAGGGGGGATTTTGTTCTGTTCAGATTTGAAAAAATATAGTTGTATGAAGAGGATATTTGGGAATGTGTGTAGCAAGCTTAGGGGTATTCTAGAAATGATTCACCAGCTATTAAGTTATCCAAACTTCTCCAACAAACAAAGGAGGCTGTTTGGATATGGAAAGGATTGCTGGAAAATTCATTTAAGAGGGGCTGAGAATTGAACCAATAGATTATGGTTTTACAACAAGAAGAGGAATTAAAAGGAGGATTATTTGATCAGTAGTGCATGCATTTGCTCTTACTGTTAAGATAATACAAGTGCAATTTGCATTGTCAGGAGGTTTTTTGGAGGCAAAAATCTAGGTTAGCTTGGATCAAAGATAGTGATGCTAATTCTACTTTCTTCCATCGGTCCACAATTTTGAGAAGGAGACAAAATAGAATAACTTATATTTTGGGCTTGCAGGGGATAATGGAGGAGGATGAGGAAAGAATTAGAAATATTTTTTTGTTCAATTTTAAAACAAGCGGCAAGCTCAAGTGGAAGTTGAAGAGTTTGAACTTGGGATGGCAAATACAACCCTATCTATGGAAAAGAACATGGATTTGATTAAGGCGGTATCGGATGAAGAAATAATTAATGTTATTAAGAAAATAAACTCCGATAAGCCCCGGGACCAGATGGTTTTCAACTCTTCTTTTTTCAGTATTTTTGGAGTATTATTGAGAGGGAGGTGATTGAAGCAATCAACTACGTATTGCTTGCCTATATGTTGGAAGAATACATTCATTACTCTTGTTCCCAAGAAACAAAATCCAACTAATGTTAATGACTATAGATCAATTAGTTTGTGTAACACAGTGTATAAAATTATAGCAAAGATATTGACTAATCGAGTGAAGCCAATCCTATCAATTCTTATATCTAGTGAGCAAGGTGCCTTTGTGCCTGGATGGAACATTGGGGAGAATATTCTTGTTAGATAGAAAATTATGCACTTTCTTATGCAAACCCAAGGCACAAGAGTCTAATGGCTCTTAAAATCGATATAGAGAAGGCTTATGATAGAGTCCATTGGCCTTATTTGCTTAAAATATTGACATATTTTAGTTTCCATTCCCGCTTTATTAGTTGGGTCTCTACTTGTATTATGGATTTTTGCATTGCTATTTTGGTGAATGGGACTCCCACAGATTGGATTCAGCCAGCCAGGGGTTTAAGATAGGGATGCCTCCTTTCTCCTTATCTTTACATCTTGAGCTCGAAAATATTATCTAAGATGTTTGCTTAGGCAGTTCAATAGAATCTCTTAAGGCCTTATAAGGTGGGAGTAAATGGACCTCATTTGTCTCATATTTTTTATGTAGATGATGCTTTACTTATAGTGAGAGCAACAACAAAAGACTGTATTTGTATAACGGCAATTTTGGAGACTTATTGTTCAATATTGGGATAAGCTGTTAATGAACACAAATCTTATATTATTTTTAGTCCCTCAACACAGAGGAGGATAAGAAGATGTATATGTAACATACTGCATATGACTGAGAAGAGGACATGTTGGAGGTATTTAGGAGTACCATTGTCCAAAGATCGGCTAATTGTGTCAAACTTTAATTTTTTATTAAAAGCAAATACTAAAAGAATTGAAAGTTGAACATGGAAGCATATCTTTACTGGGAGATTAACTTTGCTGCAATCAGTCTTATCCTCTTTACCTCTCTATTGTTTGGCATCCATACATGTCGTAATTGCTATTTTAGAGAGGATTGAGAAAGGGTTTAAAGCCTTTTTATGGGGCATTTAGTGGATCATAGGAAGCTGCATCTCATCTCATGGGAAAAAATTTGCTCTCCAAAGCAATGTGGTGGGCTTGGATTATCTTTGCTTGTTCAGAGAAAGAAAGCTTTTTTGGAAAAAATGGTTGTTCAGTTGATTTTAAATCCAGATTCCTTGTGGCTAGGCTAGTCATTGCCAAGTATAAATTTCAAAAAACCTGACATAATCATACTAAACCACCGAGGAGTTCAACTATATAAATAGGATTGTTAAGCAAGGTCTTAAAGTTTAGTTTCAGTTTAGTTGGGCAATTGGGTCTGGAATGGACATTAATGTTATGCATGATACATGGATTTCTCCTGTGCCATTGGCTATATCTCTATTAGTCCTTAATATGGATGTTGCTTGTGAGCAATGGAAGGTTCAGGATTTGATAACATCAGATAGATAATGGAATGATACTATATTGTCAAAACTGTTACATATGGAATTAAAAAATAAAATGGAAGCAATTCCTTTACCCTTGAGAGATTGGAAGGATAAGATATAGTGGGAACCTACAGCAACTAATAAGGTGAGGTTGAAAGATGTTAATGTATTGCTGTACCAAAATTCAGGAAGTAGTCATAATGGCTATTTTAAGAAACTATGGTAGCTTCAGGTCCCTCTCAGAGTGAAAATATTTTGATGGAAACTGATATGGAGAAGGTTGCCAATAAAAGAATTACTATGTCATTTCAATATTATTCCAGCAGAATAGATTTATTGTGGGCAGTGTGTTAATATGGTGAAAAATTTCAGCATATACTTACTAATTGTGCTTATGCTAAAGATTGTTAGGAGACTTTTAACAATTTTATAGGCTTAAATTTATATCTGACTTCTCTACAGCATATTGAGCAGATTATTTTTGATTTTTAGCTTGACAGTGGAAGGAGGCAACTGCTTGTTTGTATGGTGTGGGCTATATTGAAAGCTCGTAATCAAAGGCTATTTTATTATGTAATATCTCCTCCTTCCCAAACTCTTAGGGATGCCATGTATAATTTATCAAATTTTGTGAGACAAGGATATTCAATGCAACTTGGGGCATGCCATTGAAGTGGGGAGCTAATGTTTCAGCTCCGCTGGAACTTATGATTCCAAAGTTGGTGGGTTGACTTCCTCCTCCAATGGGTGTCCTAAAGCTGAATTTTGATGCTTTCATTACTTTTGATGATTTGGCAGCTGCCTACATTATTCGGGATCATTATGGGAAACTAGTGAGAGTAGGAGGCAAGAAATTGCCATCCTCTTTTGTTTCTCATGCTGTAATGGTGGCTGTGTGGATGGGATGCAGGATTGCTATTCATGAGCTCTATGTATCAGACCTATGGATGGAGGATAACTCTTGGACGGTGGTCCAATGATTGAACCAAAAATCTAAAATAGATAAATTGCTTCATCCTTTATTGTAGGATTTGAATGCTTGGAGGCACACCCTTCAAACTTTTCAGGTCACTCATATATTCTGGAAAGCTAATAGAGCTACTAATTACCTAGCTAATAGAACTAGGAGTATGGAATTTGATATTGGCCCAACTGATCACTTATAGTCTGAGTTTATGGATATTCTTTCGTCTGATTACAGGGGCACTCTTTTTGAACGATGATGATGCTGATCGTTATGTTTAGACGATATTCTTCCACTTTATGATGCATCTTGGTCCTATTTTTCTAGATCAACTATGTTGGCCATGCCATAAGTTGAAATGTTGGGAGCAAATAAATTATTGTTGGGCCTGTGTCAGCTCTGAGTTCAATAATTACAATATTTTATTTTGTTCTTTTATGGTTTTTGTGCTTTGATACCTATGTGCAGCTTCTTTCCTGCAAGCTGATTTATCCTAAAAAAAATCCTTTCTTGACATGTTAGATAACTGAGGGAAAGAATCTATTAAATTACAATCATGGACAGCATTTTTCTATTTGTGCGTTGGTTCTGATTGTTGACATTATCTTCCTGAAGGATATCAGGAGGATACCGCTAGAGCCACCTGTGGAGAGTTTTGCTAAGTTTCAATCTAGGCTAGTATTAGATTAATCTACTATAGGGGCTGATCTTTGTCTCACACAACTGACTTTGCTTTGTCTTCTATGGAACAGACTTTTTTAATAATTGTTTCACTTAGTCTCCAGCAATACCTCTCTGCTCATATTTTTTAGGAGCATGTTATCAGTGTACTGCTGCTTTCTTCCTCTATATATTATACTGTCCACCTATCTCTTTAACCATTCTTCATGCTTATACCTTTTGCTCACCTGCCTGCTAGAAGTAATTTTAAATTGTCAAGCAACTGGTCCTTTCTCTGTACAAATCAACATGTCATATTCTTTAATTTTTGATGGTCTATTTCTTATATTATATTGGGTTTTCTCTGTTTTGGTTGGGCCATTTTTTTGGTGTTGCCTCTATGTTTGGTTGGCTTATTTTTTTGGGCTGTAAATAGTATATGCTTCTTGACCTTTCTTTAATATATTCAGATTTATCAAAAAAAAAAAACAACTTCTAGTTAAAATTTCAAATAGAAATATTGAGCCATTTAGGGGTTAAAAATCTCAGATTAGAATATTATAAAATCTATCCACCCTAGATTAACATCAATTTTGCATAATATTTCTTTTTCCTCTAATTCATCCCTATATCATCTTTCCAAAATTTCAAAAATTACATCATCTCTAAGCCTAAACCATCCTAGATTAGTCCTAAGATCTGAAAAATTAGGTTCAAAAAAGGAAGTTAGGTTAGTTTCAATAGATTGATGCCCTAGCTTCGAGATTCCTTCTCTAATTTTTTCTCTAATTCCATAAAGAAAGAAAAGGATGAAGGATGGGATGTAAAATCACTAAATCATGGGAGGTGGAGAAAAATAGGAAAGGAAAAGATTTTTAGGATCTATTTTCTTTCTCCAAAATACTACAAAGAAAGAAGGATAAATGAGAAGAAAAGAGACTTACCAACTTTGAAAGGAAGAAGGAAAGAGACACAGATAGTGTCGGATATCCATGAAATTTCGAGAGGAGATATAGATATAAAAGGATGTGAGGAGAAAAAATAGGGAGATAAAGATTGAGAAAGAAAGAAAGAGATTCAGAGCAAGAGATTAGAGAGAACAAGAGAGTAAATGGTGGGTTTTAATCACCGATAAAAAGATCAAAATAGATGATGCTTTATCTCCCTCACAAAGCTCACTCTCTAAATCTCGCAATTATGATTCTTCTCTTTCTTTTTTTTCACTTAGGATCACATACTGGTGCTAAAAAAGATCCCATGGGTCCACTTCACCGAATCCTCATGTGGCACGTGCGATCCCATCTTGTCCAAATAAATGGGCCTTAGGCCTAGGGTCTCATATCCTCCATCTCTTAATTCAATTTTTTAAACTCAAAATTTATATGTTGAAGTTCGAAGATAATCATAACATACTATCCTTTATTCTTGCAACTTCTAAGATTTACTATTTCATGATATTTATTTTTATCATATATATTCTATTATCAATGTATGAATGCAAGTATTAATCATTTCCTTTCCTTAATATCCTTCTAGATGCCACTTTGACCTCATTCTAGATTATGTTGTAAAGCATTAACTTAGAAATTATGTAATATCAACTAAAGATACTTGTTCATATATCAAGCCCATTGGTCATAATCATCACTTAAATATTCTTCAAAATATACATAAATACTTAACTAAATTTAAAAATTTTCAATGCTACAATTAAGAGTTTGTCAGACTATTGAGTCATCTAGCATATACATTCCATTTCAAATGAAACTCAATTGCTAAGAAATTAAGCAAGATGCAAATGCACATTTTATGTAATAATAAATTATACCTTTTTGTTAGCACCAACTCATTCTTTTTTTTTTCTATATCAATTCTCTCTTAATGAGGACTTCGCATTTGAATGAAGCATCTATCTATGTCTTCTTACCTTCACGATGCAATATAGTATATTCATTTATCTATCTCCGATGCTTATTCCTTAATAAATTATATTCCCATCTTAGCTATTGGTGCTCTGCTTGCAAATCTTTGTAGCTAGCATCCACACTTTATCAGAGTAATTTACATCTTTAACCTCTAAGTTTAATCTTCTCTTAATGATATTGAGAGCATAAATATCAGCATTCTCTTCTAGTATTATTCTATACCACTAAGGCTCGATCATCATACAACTTCATGGGGTTGACCCTCTTTACTTGCCATCATATCTATTTATGACCTATGGTGCTGTCCTTAGATTTGTTCGGGCTGCATATTGGTTCAAGTGATCCTAGCTTTCTTATTGCCCCTTCTAGAAGTACCTTTGAAGATAACTATCTCTATTTCTTGCAATTACTATTATAGAAAATCAATTACCTATATAAAATGACTATTATTATATACATGAAACTATACTTCAATTAGATTATTAACATATACAAAATGATTATCTTGTTCTAGATTGATCATTAAAGAATCATATATAAAAATTTTTTACATAGCATGAGTTATAATTCTACTACACTTTCACTACGCTCCTCTAATTCACTCATTCCACTAAGCATTAAATACGAAAATCATTCTAATTACTTAAATAACAACTATAAATGATATCCAACATGTTAACGGAATATCATCATATGAATACTTTTTCAATACTATACTCATTGTCTTTATAACAACAACGATATTATTCCCAATTTATGCTGAAACATCATTAGGAGTCCATTACAAAATTTCAAATAAATCAAAAGGTAGGTTATTAACTATTTATAATATTATAAGTAGAGATTATATCTTAGTGGTGAATAACTACCCCGCCTACGCTCCACATGTATCTTATTTCTAGGAAAATGCCTATAACAAAATATATGTTTTTGATATTGCTTGTATCACAATCCCTAATAATTATAAACTCAAATCCTAATATCATTCAAATCACAGTCTTAGTGATCATAACTTAGACTTTCGATATCATTATAAGTATCATACCCCCAATCAAAAGTCACATATTGAGGAATGCAACAATTCACTGCACACATATAAGATAAAGTCCCACAAGTATGCAAGAAGATAACCTATCAATAATATACTAAAATAGATAAAATAATAATCATAATTTATGATCCAATAATTCAGATTATAATATGTTCATGGCTTCCATATTTAGGGGACTCTATTCATATAATTTATATATTTTTATATAAAGTGGTATAAAGAGGGTTCTACAAAATTTTAAAGATTAATTTGATATAACTAATTGGATCTTTTGATTATAATATGTTCATGGCTTCCATATTTAGAGGATTCTATTCATATAATTTATATATTTTTATATAAAATGGTATAAAGAGGGTTCTACAAAATTTTAAAGATTAATTTGATATAACTGATTAGATCTTCACTCTAGTCTCACAATCCAACCTCTACCATCCCTTTTTATGCCTTGAGCTCTCTAAAGACATATAAATAAAAAAAATGAGTTAATAGCCCTATAAGCAACCAAAACATAATCCAAGGAAACATGCAAGTGTAATAATACAAATACTTGATACTGTAACTGGTTTAGCAACATAATATTTATAATTTAAGTCATACATATAACCCCAATGTACTGTAACATGAACATAACTTTCTAAATTAGTAACTTGTATGTGATCTAAGAGCATTTCAGAAAGCAATACCAAAATCTAAATAATTATATCAAAGTTTTTAGAAATATCTTATGATAATATATTTTAAAAATATTCTATCAACTCATCAGTCTATATAACTATGGCCATATATAAGCCCTATAACAAGATCCAAAATACCGCATCTAACCCCTTCGGAGTAGATCCAAAGCACCATACTTAATCCATACAAAGTAAGTCCATAGTATTCTAGAATAGTCAATGCCACATGCTAATGTATAACCCTCATTTGGTAGGGCCGAAAATATAGATTGACTGAGAGTTCAATACTTATATACAAATCCAATTTATGCAATCATTATTGTCACATATGTAGGTTTACAATATATAATTTTGGCTCAATATATGTAGTCCATAATAATGAATAATTATCAAAATTTCATTCATCAACACATAAACATGATTTTGCAATTCAATACATTCTACATTTATAAATAGACAAATTCCAAAGACTCATGATAAATTTTTCAAAATTTGATTAATTAGAAATTATTCTAACAAAATTTATAATTATCAAATTGTAGGAATACCGTGAATACTCAAAGGCTCAAAATACAATAAATTCATATTTTACATTTAATCCAATTTTAACAATATAACAAATAAATAATACAAATTTTAGAATATTTAACCATAATTAATTTATGATTCATTCCCAAACTATATTTATTTATTATTTTATATAATTATTTTGATTAGATGAGGGTTACTTACCTTGTAAATATCCTCTAGTAAATTAACAAAACACTTCATTTGGATGAATAATCTCAAATTTCACACATATCTTAAATCAATGCCATGGTACTATTCTCTAAAAATTTATAAAATTTTTTAGAATTCCAAAATTCTAATTTTTATCTAACTATCATTCTTTTCACATTAGTTCGATTCTATAATTTATTTATCCTAACTAATCACATTAAAAAAAATTCCAAATATTGCAGTTAGTCAACTAGTTAACAACTTTTAATTAAAATTTCATATAAAAATACTAATCTATTTAGTAGTTAAAAATATTGGATTAAAACATAATAGAATTTATCCATCCTAGATTAACATCAATTTCACATAACATATTTTTTTTTCTAATTCATCTCTATCTCACCTTTCCAAAATTTCAAAAGTCACACCACTTCTAACCCTAAACCATTCTAGACTAATCCTAAGTTATGAAAAATTAGATTCAAAGAAGGGATTTGGGTTTTTGATATTAAGCTTCAATGGATTGATGTCCTAGTCTTGAGATTCGTTCTCTGATTTTTTTCTCTAATCCTACAAAGAAAGAAAGAGATGAGGGATAGGATATAGAGAGATAAGCAGTGGGAGGAGAAAAATCAGAGAGGAAAAAGGTTTTTAGGACCTATTTCCTTTCTCCAAAGTACTACAAAAATATAAAGATTAATAAAAGGAAAAAAATACTTACCAAGCTTAAAAGGAAGAAGGAAAGAGGCATGGATAGCATTGGATATCAATGAAATTAAGAGGGGAGATTTAGACATGGAAGGGAAGAGATGTGAGGGGAAAAATAGGGAGATAAAGATTAAAAAAGAAAAGAAAAAATTTAGTGAGGGATTGGAGAGAATGAGAGAGAAAATGGTGGGGGATTTTAGTCCCGATGAAGAAGATCAAAATAGGTGATACTTTGTCTCTTCCACAAAGCTTGCCCTCTAAACCTCAAAATCATGATTCTTCTCTTTCTTATTTTGGGGTTAGGATCACAGGTGAATATTGAGAAAGATACCACAAATCCGTTGCATATGATTTTATGTGGCATGAGGATCCAGTCCGATCTAAATAAATAGATCTTGAGTCTAGATCTTATAGACATTATCACTACGAACTTTCTGAGCTTCACCATATCTTTCTACCTCATTCTTGGACCATTAACTACCCTCTCATGTTTTAGTTTATTAATTTCTCCTATCCCCTCTGAGACCCTTATCTGCTAGGTAATCTTCCATCTAACCCCAAACAATCCTCTTCTCTCTAATTGTTTTTATTTATTTCTAATCTAGTTAGCTTAATTTCATTTAGGAGAATGATTCTCTAGGAAAAGAAGATTAATATGTAGAGTTTTATACTAGCCACTTGATTGAGGTAAAACCTTAACCTTCTTATTTAATGATGATTAACTTCGAATAGAGTTAGGTTAAAAAGAATACATAGGATTATCATTAATTTAGGAGATAAAAATACTAAAAAGATTAGAATTTAAAATCTAATAAATAATTAATTAAATTAATTATGATTGTGAAGCAATTGATTATTAATGAGTTAGTTCCTTTATTTTATGAGCAAAATTAATTTTTATGATTACGATGAGTCCTAATATTAAACTGAAT
This sequence comes from Elaeis guineensis, assembly GCF_000442705.2. NCBI lineage: Eukaryota > Viridiplantae > Streptophyta > Magnoliopsida > Arecales > Arecaceae > Elaeis > Elaeis guineensis. The sequence goes on from NC_026003.2 coordinate 96,915,628, forward strand.
GAATAATTTTGGTATATATTTGGATTGATTGGCACATCTTGTTCAGATTTTGGTTATCAATAGAAGTAAAAATTTATTTATATGCTTCCTTATATGATTCTACATTTTGGTATGCTTATGATTGTTGCAAAGGAAAATAAACTTGATTACATTTCACATATTGTAATGTAAGCATATTGAATATATAAAACTAATGTAACTTGTAAAATTTGATAATTGATGGTAGCAATACTTGATAATATTTTATATAATATAGTTTAAACATAATAGATGCATGAACTTGATACAAATGAGAATTGTATAATTTGATGGTTGGTGGTGATGATGGACTAATTATATTTGTTGTTGCCCTATTATAGATAGAAATTTAGCATTGTCGTTATCCCATCATGAGTTAAAAAAATAACATTATGATTACTTGATCATGAGCTAAAAATATGATTATAAATAGTTCAAAATCAAAACTAACTTAAAATACTTGATATGCACTCCTGATGTGAATGGATGAGTGTGGACCATAGACTAATCTTCTTAATATCATTACTTTTTCATTGAATAGAAATATAGCATGATGTTGTCTTGTCATAAGCTCGAAATATAGCATTATCATTGCTCCATTATAGGCTGAAAATGTGGCACCATCTTTGCCTCACCATGGGCTAAAAATATGACCATGATGAGCTCGAAGCCAAATTCAAACTCAATTATATTGTTAACAAATATATGCTGAATGGATCCTCGATAAGAATTATAAATATGAATGAATAATTTAATGAATATATAAAGTTATTAATTTTCTTACATGATTATTATTGTTATCCCTTATTATAAAAGATAAATGAATTCAAGTGCTAGTTGTTTGGCATTTTTCATGTGTTGATCTCTTTATCTTATTCTAATTGTTGCACTTGTTATCAAATAATTTATTCATTATATATCTATATGGAGGGGAGATTCTTGTTAATGCATCATATATTTAATTTCTCTTTTTAGAGTTTGATCCATACATAAATACAATGTAAGAAGTATTAAAATTTTAGCTATTTAATCTCTATTATTTAAATATTTGATGCTTCTTTTTTTTTTTTTTAGGAATGTGGATCATAAGGATTATTCATTTACTAAACAACAAGATCCTCAATATTTATCCAAAGATAAAATTCCAACCAACATGCAGACCAGAAGAAATCAACATGGCCCAGATGTTTATAAGCCCACGGCCCAAAGAAGAGAAAGCCGCATGGTCTAGCACAGCTCACATAGATTTTCAAGGAGCTTTGGTGGGCGTGCGGATTCAAATGGTGGCATGGGCGAGTGGGCTTCATATGGGTCCGAACGAGCGCATGAGCTGGATTCTGTGCTGGCGCTCAAAAGATTTGAATTCATGCGTCTTAGTGTGTGGGATCGAGCAGAGAAATTCAAACCTGATTAGCACAAACCTGATTATGGGCAGTGACAAAAATTCAAGAGTCCTATGCATTTTGGACTCTTATCTCCTAATCTATTTCTAACTCCCTTTAGCCTATTTAAACCAAGGATCATATGGGACGGCATATGGCTGATTGTGATCAGTTTGAGACATCCAAAATCAGAGGAGAAGGTGTCAGAAAAAGAAAAGAAAAGGAGGGGAGTGCACAGGATGAAAGGAGGGGCATGAGGAATGTTTCATCCTTTCTTTCTTACAATAATCAAGTGTTGGTTGTTAGGACATCCTTTCTCCATCTCTTGTTCATGTTTAGACATGAATGTCTCTTCTTCTCTTTGTCCAAAAGTTGGACAAAATTTTACATCTCTATTGTAGAGATTTGATACATGAATTTTAGGAAGAAAAGAGAAGAAAAATTCTTCTCATGATCTCTAACATAGAGATCAAGATCCTCATACCTCTTCTTCTTTCTAAGAGTATCTTGAGAGAAAAGAAGATTTTCAGCCATCAAGATATGATCTCTGTAAGGAAGCTAGCACCTTGGTGAGATCAAAAAGTTTTTGATCAGATCAGAGTCTCGTATGATATTCGTAGAGGCTGGATACTTGTGCGGCTACAAGGGACCTTCGGAAGACATCTATGATCATCAGTTCTAGTAAAGATTGATCCATGCTAAGGTATGTTTTAATTTATTTTTTTTATTTGATTTCTGTATCTAATCTTATCTCACATATGATGATCCTGTTTATGATTTGAAGATTTGATCTTATGCATACTTAGATTAAATTAGATTTAATCTGAAAAATTTTAAATTCTGCTGCATACTTATTTTAAAAAATTTTGCATGCATGAAATCATAAAAATCTAACAGTGATATTAGAGCCATGTCATATGCATGAGATTAAGATTTAGATCTGAAATCTGTAGAAAAAAATTTTAGATCTGAAAGTTTTTGATGTCATTTTGACATACGGTTATCTTGGCATAACTTGTTATGCTGAATAATTTTTTTAGAATGATATTAAAATTTTTAATTAAATTAAAATTTTAGATCTAATTTTTTACAGCATATATGCGATATAGTTTTGCTATTTAGATCTAAAAATAGTTTCAAGATTTTTTTGATTCATATATATGATATATGAAAGAATGTTTAGGCTGAAATTTATTTCTATGATCTAAACTTATTTATATATATGATATATATTTGTATACATGATCTAAAATTATTTTGAGATCAAAATTTACTCTTCATGCATAGAATTTAGATCTAAAAATTTTGATTTAAGATCTGAAATTAGTGTTTGTGTATGAGAGATTGATCATGGGTAGATCAAATTAGGTCATGTAATTGGATTACATTAAAAATTTTTAATTTGATCATATTGGATCTAAATCAATTTAGTAGTTGATTAAATCAAGCAAGTGTTGATTAGGATAAATCAATAGAGCTTAAGATCATACAATTATTGTTGATCGAATCGATTGATACCCATATGTTGAATTGATTAACCCAAGGACCTAATTGATTTTATGGATCGAATCTGATTCACTTAAGCTAACCTATTCGGATCAATTGTCCAATTGGTGTCTAAGAAAAGCAACGGGAGGGACCCCCACCAATCTCTACTTACTGGCCAATTTGAAAGATTGAGTCTCAAATATAGTTCTTGATGGTTTGATTTAGCCCATGCCAATTACATCAATCATGTGATGACTGATTAGATGAGATTTAAATCCAAATCTCTCCATAAATATTAAGTCCAAGATCTTCCACCATTATAGATGTGCGGACGTGCTTCCGACATTGATTGTTTTTGGCTGTCACAATGGTTCAGTTGCATCGAAAATATGCAACCACTCTATTACAAAGAATTGCTCCATGATAAAGATGGAGTTGGATCCAATAACTGTTAGATGAGGAACCTAATGATGGCTTTGCACCAGATTATGAATGGTGGGTCAGACTTAACTAAAGAGTGTGGCAATAACTGTTAATGAGCCCATATGACTTCGAGATCAATGACTACAACATGCTTAAAGAAGCATCTGAGCAAAGAGTTATCCATGCATCGGTGTTTATTCGTGTTATCAATAACTGTTAGGTGAGGTGCATGCATTGGTGGGACTGTAGCATCCACTAAAAATCCAATTGTCACGTTAGGATTTTATTTTTCCATCCAAAGAGTGTAGGAGATCTGATAAAATAGTGAGTCTCTTTTTGCATCTAAAAATTTTTAGAGTAAATTATAAAAATAAGTATAAATATCTAATTAGAATCTTTGCTCTTGCTATTTATTATGTCAGCTTCTAACCCTCTAGCTTGAATCCTAGATATCAACCGATTAATCAAAATGATTACATAGACTGGCTCACAAAAACTTAAGAATTTTCTTAATTTTAAAAAATTAAGCAATATTCTCTATCAGATTGTTCTAATATTAAAACTCATCCAACCCATAGTCAACGAGCTATACTTGATGAGTGGATGGACAATGTCAATAAAGATAGGTGCTATATTTGAAGTCTATATTAGATGAACTCCAATGCATGCATGAGCATATGTTCACTGCCAATGACATATTGATTCATCTATAAGTGTTGTGAGATGATCAGAGTTGTACAACACATCTGATGTATGATGGACAGTCAATCTATGATCGTTATTGATAATGATCGAGGATATTAAGGAGTTGAAAGGCTCGACATGACCATGCATGAGGAATTGCTTGTGGATTTGATTCTGTGATCCCTGATTAGTTTATATAGATAGTTTATTGTGAACTACCATATGAAAGACCATTATGGCACTTTATCTGAATTGGTCAAAGTGTTGATAACAAAGAAATCTTGAAAGAATTCAGAGATAAATACCTGGAGACCTAAAGAAATAAAGACACACCTAGAGTAGGTATGTCAAAATTGCTTAATACTATCCTTATGATTTTTTCTTCTTCCATTGAGTTATGGACTCTAGTGTAGAGTCGATGGGAAGGTGGAGGGCTGAGGAAGTAACCCTTAAATTGACTATAGGACAATAGTTGCTGCTATCGCCATAGATATCTATCTTTTACGATTATCTTTGGATTTATTTTTAGAGACAGTCTTATCAATTGCATGATGATGCATCTGTGAACTTAATTGAGCAAGCAGTAAATACCATTGGATCTGAGAGATCCAAAATTGAGATAAATTAAAGTATATGTGAAACCTATGGCTAAGTCATATTGGAGAACAAATGATTAACAAACTAAATAAATATGGACTTTTGGCTCATTGACTGTTAAGTCATACCTACTTTGTGCATCATCTCTTTGAAAAAATATGACCAAGCTACTCTTGTAGGACAGAGAAAAAGACCACTAAAATATTTATCTTTGTATATATTTGATGTGTGTAGCCCATATGATATGCTAACCAAAAAATTATCTCTATTGATTACCTTTGCCGATGATCAGTCATGGTATGGGTAATATGAGATATGACATAGTTTCAGATTGGACTTCTCTTAATACATCTCAGCTCAATGAGATAAGAAGGATCATGGGACTGTGTGAGATATGGTCTGATCCATAATGAACTTCACTGATTTATTTATATTTTTTAGAGACATACTTTATTTCTATGAAATTGGATTCTCTCTAAACTTTTTTTACATACCGTATAAGATATGGTATGGTGAGAACTGAATCTTGATTATTTCGAGATCCAAGATGTCAGTCTGTGTTAGGACAGTAAGTAGATATGTTAGAGGATAGGTTTATAAAGCTCATCCTAAAAGAGTTTGAGATACTACTTTTTGATAGATCACAATATGATAGTGACCCGACATGCTATCTTCTTGAAAAATTATTTAACCAAGATGTAGTGAGAGAAAAGTTAAGCTCTAAGAGAATATCTCTGAAGAGCAGCGAGCCTTGAACCTTAAGAACCTATTCATCATGAGCCAGTAGACATATATTCCTTCTCACCTCGTACACATAGTAGGATCTCCAATCCTCTCAAAAGGTACTTAGGTATGCTTAATAGAAGATGTAGAGAAAGTCATTTCTCATGGAAGATGGAGAGCATAGAGATGATCCAGAATCTACAATGAGATGATATAAGACATCGACTCCAAGAAAGGGATGTGAAATAGATTTCCTAAGAAGAGATTTTCTGAAGATTTCTGTATGGAATAGCTTATGGATTTCACTTCTTGTGATAGAAGATCACAAAGTCTATAATACTCTTAGAGTTGGAATAGTTATCTCGATGATAAGATCAAATTGTTTGATCAGAAAAGAAGAATTATGTATTTTTCAAAAGGGTCAGTGGGAGTGTCCAATACTGACATCGATTAAAATATGGTTGAATATAGATTTCTCCACAAAAGATATAAAGGAGCATCCTAAAGATTTATAGAATTAGATGCAATTGGATGCTTGTATTTTTACAGATAAAGTATAGAGATTGGATGCTGAAAGAGTTTAGCATAGAAATCTCGGAGAAGGATCTGCTATCCTCTTGGGCATAAATGCATGCATATAATGTACTTGAATTGATATAGATAATACTATGAATGTCACAAGTAGATATCAGTTGTATCTAGGTTGTGAGCACTGGATTACTGTGAAAATATCCTTAACTCTTAAGAAGAACTAAGGATATGTTCTTAATTTGGAGGATCAAAGCTAGGAGTGAGAGGATACACCAATTTTGATTTCATGTCTGATATTGATGGTAGAATGTCTACATCATGGGGTGTGTTTCTGTGTTGATATTTTGGAAGGATTTTAAACAATTGATCAATAAAGCTGAGTACACTGTAAATGTCTAGGATGCATTCTGATTTTAATATTAGTTGTAGGATTGGTTGTCATGCCATCAGTGAAGAAAAATGGATAATTCAAAGCATGTATTTTTAAAATTTTATAGGAAATAATAAAAATAAATATTTTAATCTTCTAAATATATCTTAGATCAGATCTAAACTACCATTAAGGATCTATGACATAAAAATTTACATATAAAATTGAAGTAAAATAGAAAACTGCATCAATCACACCGATGTCCTGAATTTGATCTAACTTTAGATTATGTCAGTAGAGTTCAGAACTCATCACCTTTTTACGGATTGATAATCTCCACTACTGGTAAGCATGGTATGAAGCTCTCGCTGATGCGAGCAGCTTCATAAGTATCCGACCTCTAGGATGGTCCACACGAAGCTCTCAGACCGATCAGCTCTCTGCGGGAGTGTAGCTCGCGCAGTCGGCTTCTGATGGCAGATCTAACTTGATCTCCTACTTTCATCATCTCAACCTTTTCGATATCAAGATGGATCAGAGAAGGATGCTGGATGGTGAAAAAATTTAGATAAAGACTTCTTCTCTTTGATTTTTTCTTCACCCAAAAACTAGAACAGTTCTAGATCTCTCACCCAAGAGGAGAACGGTCTCCTCTTTTGTTCACGCCAAGGAGAAGGAAACCCACCCAATCCTCACATCTCAAAGAAGTGTTTTTCACCTATTTTCTCTGGTATCTCATGGTGAAGAGCTCCTTCTTTTGGCACACCAAAATTGTGCTTTTTTTTGATTGTCGCACAAACCAGATAAAATAGGATAAGGGCTGGAGTTTGTTGCAATTCAAACTCTTTTGAATTTCAATTTACTCAACTTTTTCTCACCCTTATCTACCTAAAAGGGACTTATTAAAAAAATTAAACATAAAATCAGTTAGAAAGATCTCTTTTTCTGTACACAATAGATCCCTTCAAAAGCAGCCAACGTGTAGAAGGATATGGATAATGTTTTAAGTTGAAATTCAAACTAATTTGAATTCAAATCAAAACCAACCAATTCCTATTCTTAATAAGCACAAAAGAAGATTATTTTTTGATTTTCTCAATACAAACTGATATTGTACGGTGAGAAAAGGTGTGAGATAATTTAGGTGGCGCAAGAGATAGAGTCTTACTCATTTGGGACTCTAGGGTTTAACCAATTGGATTTCTTTCAAACCAATCTAATTAGACCCAAATAAAATATGGTGAATCTAATCTAATTAGACTCTTATAATTTTAATTAAATTTGATTAAATTAATAAATTAATTGAGCCATAGATCGGATCAAATCAGGATTATTTCTTCCTTATTGATTAGGTCATCTCATAACCTAGTCAGACTTGACCTGATTGAATCAAATTCAATCAGACTTGATCCAGATTTTAATGCTCAATCAAATTGAGCTAATTAATAATCTAATTACTAATTAATTCTCTATTAATGATAGAGTTCAAGTCTAGTGGGACTCTTCAGCAGAATCTCCGTCAAGTGGGACTCTTCACCAGAGTCTCCGTTGATTAGGACTCTTCAGATTAGCCATGTGATCAGAGAGAAACTTCTAATATGTGTGACCCCATAGGTTCGAATCTAAGTCGGTAGCACAGAAATTGATTTTTGTATCAATTGAAGTAACCATCTAGCAATGGTACTCGATGTCCGGATAGGTCGAAAGTATGCTAAGCAATACTCAAGAATCTATTTGAATATAGTTACCGTATAATTCATACTTTTGACCTAAATACTCAAGGTGACCTAGGGTTTAACTGCCAATCCTGATATGGTCATCCACATTGTATTTTAATTTTCAAAATCTATCACATGGAGTACTCCGGTCAAGATTTTACTAAATTGAAACACACTGATACATTAACTCCTACTTATTCAGAGGAGTCAATTCCATCTTGACTCACACACCGACTTCACAAGTACTTGACTGTGTCCAGAAACCTTTCATCGTTGAATTAAAAATTCGGGTAGTCTGGCATCAAAGCATAGTGAGTTGCTTGCAAGTCATTATGATGATCTCAAGTTGGAGAGACACTTATATCTATATCCCTTCAGAGTGACTCTTGACAGCAGAGTACTCCGGAGTTGGTCACGTTTAGTGAAATATACTCTTATATTTCACCTGCATGCCATACCAGCATCTCTACACTCCTTGATTAAGAGGACAACCAATCTATATGGTACACAATGATCTACACTTGATATGTCTATCGTCCTAGTAATAGCATATCATTTGGTCACGAGCTCATCTAAGGACTAAATGATATATCCTCCTATATCGAATCAAATAGTCCAAAAGACTTCATCACATAACAGGAGTTCAAAATGAGATGTACACAGTGATAAAAAGCTAAATAATATTTATTAATTCAATAATTCATATATAATTACAATGATAAGCACAATCGTCAATAGACTGATGATTGACTTTGGAACATAATTTCCAACAACTCTCACTTGGACTAAAGCCAATCGGTGTAGTATCGTATATCTATCTTTGATTTGTAGTCTTCGAACTCCTTGACACCGAGGGCTTTGGTAAATGGGTCAGCCAGGTTCTCCTTTCCGTCGATCTTTTAAAGCTTGACGTCATCTTGATCCACGATCTCTCAGACCATATGGTAGTGATGTAAAATATGCTTGGTCCGCTGATGTGACTTTTATTCCTTCACTTAAGCAATGGCACTAGTACTGTCGCAGTACAACAAGACAGGGCCATCAAGGGAGGGTGCCACTCCGAGCTCGTTGATGAACTTTCGTAGCCACACAGCTTTCTTCGTAGCATCGGATGTCGTAGTATATTCTGCTTCACAAGTAGAGTTAGCCACAATATGCTGCTTGAAATTTTTTCAGCAAATTGCTCCATCGTTCAGGATATAAATATATCCTGACATGCTCTTACTATCGTCATGATCCAACTAAAAATTGGAGTATGTAAACCCCACAAGTTTTAAGTCAGATTCTTCATAGATAAGCCACTGATCCTTAGTATTTCTCAAATACTTAAGGATGGTCTTTATGACCTTCTAGTGATTCTCACCTGAATCGAACTGGTATCTGCTCACTACTCCTAATGAGTATGCCACATCCGATCGTGTATGTATCATAGTATACATAATAGATCCCACTGCCGAAGCATATGAAATTCTACTCATACGTTCTCTCTTGAGGAGTTGTCGGACAATCACTCTTTGAGAGAAAAATTTTTTGACTTATAGGAAGATAGCCTTTCTTGAAATTTTTCATACTGAACCTTTTCAGTACAGTATCAATGTATCTTCATTCCAAAATTCAAGCAACCTTTTAGATCTATCTCTATAGATCTTCATTCCAAAGATGAAGGATGCTTCTCTCAAGTCTTTCATGAAAAACTATGATGACAATCAAATTTTTATTCCTTGTAATGCAGGAATGTCATTTTCGATTAAGAGAATGTTATCGACATACAAAGCAAGAAATACTATCACAGAGTTATTAACCCATTTGTATATGCAGGGTTCCTCTCCATTCTTAATGAAGCAATACGTTCTGATCACTTTATTAAAACACATATTCCAACTCCGAGATGTTTGCTTAAGTCCATAGATGGATCTTTGAAGTTTACACACCTTAGACTCATCTGTGGATATGAAACCTTCAGGTTGTATCATATACACCTCTTCTTTTAGCTCTCCATTTAGGAAGGCTATTTTCATATCCATTTGTCAGATTTCATAGTTCAGATATGCTGCTATCGCAAGCATAATCCAAATAGACTTGAGCATTACCACAGGAGAAAACGTCTCGTCATAGTCAATATCATAATGCTGATGGTAACCCTTGACAACCAGATGGACTTTATAGGTCTCCACATTTTCGTCTACGTCCCTCTTCTTTTTGAAGTCCACTTACATCCTATGGGTTTTATCCCTCCAGGTGGGTCAACCAATGTCCATACATTATTGATTTTTATGGACTCCATTTCAGATTTCATGGCTTCCAACCACTTATCGGAGTCAGACCTCTGCTCGCATCTATATAGGTGATCGAATCCTCATTGTTCTCATCGAGTTCAATTAGATCCCTGTCCCGGACTAAGAAATCGTAGTATCTATCTGGTTGACAGGGTACTCTATCGAATCTCCTTAAAGATGTTTTTGCAATAGATTTTGAATTTGATCTAATCAAGTCGACTCTATGGGTTTACTAGATTGTGTCGGTTCTTTTACTAATCGAACTTCATTAAGTTCAATCTTTGAGGCATTAGTTCCTTCACCAAGGAACTCTTTTCTAAAAAGACAGCCCTATTACTGACGAACACCTTCTATTCATCAGCAAGGTAGAACTAATATCTCTTGGTCTCTTTTGGATACCCTATAAATAGATATTTGTCATACCTAAGTCCAAGCTTGTTAGTTTTCAATCGTTTGACATAAGCCGGACATCCCCAAACCCTCAGATGAGAGAGTGCTGGCTTACGTCCTGTCCACATCTCATGCAGTGTTTTACTTACAGACTTACTCGAAACTTTATTTAAAATATAACAAGCCAACTCGAGTGCATATCCTCAAAAAAAAATCAGTAGACTTGTAAAGTCTATCATGGATCGAACCATGTTTAACAGGGTTCGATTCCTCTTTTTCGATACACCATTATGCTGTGGTGTTCCAGGAAGGGTTCATTGTGAGAGAATCCTATTCTCTTTTAAGTATGTCAGAAACCACTAGAGAGATATTCTCCTCCTCGATCGGACCAAAGAGTTTTAATACTCTTTTCAGTTTATTTCTCTACTTCATTACAAAATCATTTAAATATTTTAAATGATTTTGATTTATGTGTCATTAAGTAGACATGCCCATACCTCGATAGATCGTCTGTAAATATAATAAAATAATAATATTCATTTTTGGTACTAGTATTTATAGGTCCACATACATCAGTATGTATTAGACTTAGAACTTCACTGGCTCGCTCACCTTTTTCAGTAAAATATGATTTGGTCATTTTTTCAAGAAGACATGACTCACAGGTTAGGAGTGATTCACAATCACTGACTTTGTAGATTTTCTCTTGTGTCAACCTGTTTATTCTGTTCTTGTTAACATGACCTAATCTACAATGCTAAAGGTAGATATTGGAGACATCATTAATTCTAAGGCGTTTGTTGGATGTGTACATGATACTAACAGATTGTGATAATATGTAAATACCATTATTCAATTATCTATTCATCATATTAATACCATTCATAATGATATTAAAATTATTTTTTTATTAAAATTTCATAACTGTATATGACTAAAAGGCCTATAGAAATAATATTCAATAAAAAGGAAGGACAAAAGTGACATTCACTTAGAACAATTATATTAGACTTGAATACAAGCTTAATAGTCCCTAACGCTAGAACTGAAACTAATTTTTCATCTCTAACATTAAGAAATCTTTCATCTTCTTCAAATCTCCTACTGACCTGCAGACCCTGCAACGAATTGCAAATATTAAAAAGACTTTCGGTATCTAATACCCAGGTAGTGAAATCACAAATTGAGAAATTATAAGGTGTTATCATATAATTACCTTGTCTAGCAACAACTTGCTTTTTTCTCGATCTGTTCGGATCCAGAGAGGCAATGTTTTGAGGATAATTTCTTTTCAAGTGCCTCTGCTTCTTGCAGTAGAAGCATTCCGTCTGACTCTAGTCAGACTTGAGTTTTTTAGTCTGACTGGGCTTGAGTGCCCTAGCACTTTGCATCATTTTTTTGTTTTTCTTGTTCTTCTTTCCTTTCTTAAAAGTTCGACGTCCAGAAGAAGACCCTCCCATAACATTCACTGACTCCTTTTGGAGCTAGTGATCCTTCTCAAAATTTTACAGTAACCCCAACAAATCGTGGTAGTTAACTGCAGGCTTTGTCATTTGAAAATGAGTAAAAAAAAGGAGGTAGGACTTGGGCAGAGAGTTCAGAATAGTATCTTTTCTCAATTGCTCATGTAGGAGAAAGCCAAGCTTGCTTAGGTACTCAATCATCTCGATCATGTACAATACATGATCCGTGACTGATGCTCCTTCTCTCATTCGAGCATTGAAGATGGCACAACTAGTCTTGTACCTCTCAATATCGTCGGGTGTGCCAAAGGACTCATTCAATATTTGCAACATATCCTGTGGCTGAGTGATTTATGTCACAAATTGACATAAAAAGTATCAATTAATATCTAAATTATCTAACTTTATTAAGAAATTGATACTTGTTATTATATTTTGCAGAAGAAGAGGTCATCAATAGAAAGAACAAAGAAAGAGGATTCCAACGGCGTAAATTTTATGCAAAACGGAGTTAAATTGACCCAGGAATTGAAGAATGAAGAAAGAAGACTCAATTGGGTCAAACTTGAGTCAAATCAGGTCAAAATTGGTCAAAAATCAACTGATTTGGTGATCTGGTTAGCCGCCTGGTCCACAGCAACAGACGCCTGGACCATGGACCCATCGGCGCACCATAAACCAGTCAATCAACGAGTCTCGGCTCACCACAACGCATCGCAAGCCCGATCCACGTGCGCGGTCCAGGGCTCATGAGGAGAGAGAAGAAGGTTCGAAGGATAACCTGGTAACTTCACATCACTCGATGGTCCGATCTTCTCTGATCAAGATCCAACACTCCATATTTTTGCACCATCGGACGGCCACCATCGCAGCCGGTCAAGATCCAACCATAATCAAGGCAATTGCAAGAATCAATAAACACTAGGACAACACGGGATCCTTCTGCAGCACGATCCAACGGACGAAATCTTCCAGCACCTTGATCGGTCGGATGGACGGTCCGCGATGCATCCGACCTGATCCCATCTCTGCAGCGCGATCCAACGGCAACGCTTCACCCAGATTGTGATCCGACGGCCCAGAATCGCTTCCGGCTTGATTTATTAGATGAATTGGGTCCTTTAGATGAAGATCGGACGGCTGAAACAATTTCTAGGGTTTCTTGATGGATGTAAGTACTTTTTGAGCGAGATTTGAGCCCCTAAACCCCCTTAACAGTCTTCTAAAATCTCTTAGTCCCACATCTAAAGTTTTGAAAATCTTATAACCCCCAAATGCCTATAAAAAGTCTCCAAAGGCTCTTGTTTTAATGATTCAGGCCTTCCGATCAAGCTTGTAATCCTAGATAGTGGGGTTTTTAGCTTTCTTCTCAAGCCTCGAGCTTTGAGGTTTTTGTAATAATTTTTTTTTATATAAAATCTTATTTTTATACAATTTTATCTCTTTACATTATGCAATTTATTTTTCTTGCTGTTGGTGCAAAAATCCGCTTGCGCCGGAGAAGCTGGAGTCGAGGAAGTCGCGGTCGCCGCCAGAACCTGCAAAGGAAGTCTAAACCGGAGGTGGGGTTGCTTCGGTAAGACCCTCCGATGCTCAAGTCAGTTCTCTGCCTCAACAAGAATGGAGTGCTCGAACGGAGAATTTAGCAGAGTTTTTAGATGAAAGATGAGAGCTTATTGAATAACGTATCTGGAGCCCCCTTTTATAGGCGGAGGGGGCAGTAGCCTGACAGCGACATCTGTAACCGTCTGGCAGTGGGCTGCCCAGGGTCAGGCGGAGTTTGCTGCGAAGAGTAGTGGAGTGGTGCTGTGACCGTTACTGCGGCCTGTCAGGGAGTGATGGAGCTGCGCGGAATCCGCCATAGGAAGTGGAGCAGAATCATGGCCGTTAATACAGCCTGTCAGGGAGTAATGGGGTCGCGTAGGGTCCGCCGCAGGGAGTGGAGCAGTGTTGTCCGTTATTGTGGCCCGCCAGGGGGTCCAGACTGGTCGGTCGGAGCTTGGTTGGAGTCGGTAGCGAGGTCCGACACCCGTAGAAGTCCGGATGAAGTCTACTTGTAGTTGGGGTCGTGGGCAGAGTTCGGCTCCCGTAGGAGTTCGGACGAAGTCTGTCTGCAGCCGTTGGTGTCGAGGACGGAACTCGGCTCCCGTAGGAGATCGGGCGGAGTCCTCTCAGAGTTGATGTGGCGGACGGAGTCCGGCTTCCGTAGAAGTTCGGGCGGAGTCCTTCCGCAGTTGAAGTTGGCGATGGAGCCCGGCTCCCGTAGGAGTCCGGGCGGAGTCCTCCTGCAATTGAAGTTAGGTGCGAAGTCTGGCTCCCGTGGGAGTCCGGACGGGTCTTACCGACGGTTGAAGTTGGCTATGGAGCTCGGCTCCCGTAGGAGTCCGGGTGGAGTCCCCCTGGAGGTTGGAGTCGCGGGCGGAGTCCGGCTCCCGTGGGAGTCCGGGCAGAGTCTGTCTGCAGTCGTTGGTGTCGAGGACGGAACTCGGCTCCCGTAGGAGACCGGGCGGAGTCCTCTCAGAGTTAATGTGGCGGACGGAGTCCAGCTCCCGTAGAAGTTCGGGCGGAGTCCTTCCGCAGTTGAAGTTGGCGATGGAGCCTGGCTCCCGTGGGAGTCCTCCTGCAATTGAAGTTAGGTGTGAAGTCTGGCTCCCGTGGGAGTCCGGACGAGTCTTACCGGCGGTTGAAGTTGGCTATGGAGCTCAGCTCCCATAGGAGTCCGGGCGGAGTCCCCATGGAGGTTGGAGTCGTGGGCGGAGTCCGGCTCCCGTGGGAGTCCGGGTGGAGTCCTCTTGAAGTCGCGGGCGGAGCCCGGCTCCCGTAGGAGTCCGGGCGGAGTCCCCTGCAACCAAAATCAGGTGCGAAGTCAGACTCCCGTAAAAGTCCGGGCGGAGTCTACTTGCGGTTGAAGTTGTCGACGGAGTCCGGCTCCCGTAGGAGTCCGGACGAAGTCTGTCTGCAGCCGTTGGGGTCGAGGACGAAGCCCGACTCCCATAGGAGTCCAGGTGGAGTCTTCCTGCAATTAAAGTCAAAGACGAAGTCCGGCTCCCGTAGGAGTCCGGACAAGGCTTACCGGCAGTTGATGTTGAGGACGGAGCCCGGCTTCCATAGGAGCTCGGGCGGAGTCTACTTGCGGTTGAAGTTGTCGGAGGAGTCCGGCTCCCGTAGGAGTCCGGACGAAGTCTGTCTGCAGCCGTTGGAGTCGAGGAAGAAGCCCGGCTCCCGTAGGAGTCCGGGCGGAGTCTTCCTGCAATTAAAGTCAAAGACGAAGTCCGGCTCCCGTAGGAGTCCGGACAAGGCTTACCGGCAGTTGATGTTGAGGATGGAGCCCGGCTCCCGTAAGAGTTCGGGCGGAGTCTACTTGCGGTTGAAGTTGTCGGAGGAGTCCGGCTCCCGTAGGAGTCCGGATGAAGTCTGTCTGCAGCCGTTGGAGTCGAGGACGAAGCTCGGCTCCCGTAGTAGTCCGGGTGGAGTCTTCCTGTAATTAAAGTCAAAGACGAAGTCTGGCTCCCGTAGGAGTCCGGACAAGGCTTACCGGCAGTTGATGTTGAGGACGGAGCCAGGCTCCCGTAAGAGTTCGGGCGGAGACTACTTGCGGTTGAAGTTGTCGGTGGAGTCCGGCTTCCGTAGGAGTCCGGACGGATCTTACCGGCGGTTGACGTTGGCGACGAAGCCCGGCTCCCGTAGGAGTCCGGGCGGAGTCTTCCTTGAGCTGATTCTGCTGAGGACCTCGACTGTGGGTATTTTATACCCAACACCAGTCTCCCTACTTTCGAGTTTGAATTTCGAACGAAGGAAGTACAGAGAGATGGGCACAGCCAAAATCATCCCCTCGAATCCTGCGCACTGCCGCCCCCAGATATTTTGGCATTAAATGTGCGCACGTCAGAGCCCTTTTTTCGGTTAAGGCGACCTGAAGAGTCTTTTCGGAACTCCCGCCGAAACGTGATCCCAAGCGTCGCGCTATGAAAATTTGCGAACAGTTAATCCTCAATAGCGGCGAGTGGGACACGCGGGACACGTGGCATGCACCAGTTGGTCTAGGGACACCCACCGCTGTAACTGCGCTAAGATCTGTTGGCTATTTAAACCCCCTACTTTTCCTTTGGGGCTTCATCCTACCGAAAGGACGGCACCTTTCTTTCGTCTGAGAGCCTAGCTACTCAGCCACTTCCTCTGCACCTGTCCTTGCTGTCTTCAGCCCCTCGATTCTTCTCTAAGGGGTTCCCACGTCATGTCCTCCACCCCGGAGGCCATCCTCGAAGGGATGTCTAGGGCTTGGAGGAAGGCAAGGAGGAGAACAGCGGCCGGTGAGTTCTCCGGTCATCAAGTGGCCGCTGAGGATCCCCGTCGTTTCAAAAGAGGCTCAAGGAAGAATTCCTTCAACAACATGGGTTTAATAACGGGGGCTGCCGGTAAAGGTATTCTGCCTGAGAATTTTGGAGTAGCAAGGCGGGGTGATACCGGTCAAGAGAGCAGAGCTGTCGTCACAAGCTGTGGCGGGATCCTTGATGCCGTCGGGGCCGAGGGACTAGAAGCGGTCGACGTCGACGGTGGGGCAGTAAAACTTGTTGCGGGGGCGGTGGAAGTAGCGCATGCCGACCTTGCCGGAGCATTTTGGACGGTGGCTACCACGGAGTATTCGGTGATGACGCATATCTCTGGTGCCATCGTTGCCCCCAGGGTGACTCCGGTTCTTCTTGAAATAGGTCTTCGTCGCCGCTGCCGTGGCCCTTACCGCCCTCGGGAATCTATCCCATCCTTTTCCCCCTGAGGTTGGGACTTCGGAGGTGGGGCGAAGCAAGGCGGGGTGAAAGTCGATAGGCCCGCCACACGCACTGGACACGAAATGGGAAGAGAAGTTTGCAGCTTGAAGCGGCTTCCGGTGTATCCTTTCCAAACCGTGTTCTCGATGTCGTCGATGATGTATTTATTTTTTTCTGGCCCACCGGGTCTTGTAACGTACACCTTGTTGGTTGAAAAATGAAAAGGAGATTTTGTTACCTCGTCTGCATCTTGCATCGAATAGTCGTCTGTCGAACTTCTTTATTCTTCTTTCTTCTCTCTTCCTCCTTTTATTCTTTTCTTTTTCACGTCATCCTAAGGTCATCGACGACCTCATTTATTCGTGTAGGATTGTTATTTGCCGAGCTCCTTTTCGACTTTTATGCCGTTCGAAGATACCCGATTGTCATTTTTCCATCAATGGCTGCAGGCTCGCTTGGGGCCATTCGGGCCTGGGGTCCCTCCTAGGGCTTGAATTTGGGGATCCGAGCTTCTGTCACCCTAAGTAAGTTGTCCTATTTTGTGTTGAAAACTTCCTCAGGAGCTGGGACTCCCGATGGGAGCCCCAGTCCTTGCGGTGACAGAGCTTTCTGTACCTCGACCGCTGTCCGTTTTTCAATCGTAGCTGTCATGGTCCGTTGCCTTCCTTTTTCCTTTTCGCCCGAAATTTTTCTCTGCTGAAGTCAAGGTGAAGTTTGGCTCCCGTGGAAGTCCGGATGGAACCCTCCTGTGATTGGAGTCATGGGCGGAGCCCGGCTCCCGTAGGAGTCCGGGTGGAGTCTTCCTTGGCGTCGTGGTCGGGGCCCAGCTCCCGTAGGAGTCCGGGTGGAGTTTTCCTTGGCGTCATGAACGGGGCCCGGCTCCCGTAGGAGTCCGGGTGGAGTCTTCCTTGGCGTCGTGGACGGAGCCCGACTTCCGTAAGAGTCCGGGCCTTCCACTTTGCTCGAGCCAGGGCGAGGTTCTCCTCCCGTTTCCGACTTGGCTGTGGGGGCACGTTAGGGCGCTGCAAGGCCTCTCCCCCCATCCGATCTAAAAGAATCGGACCTTCCACTTTGCTCATGTCAGGACGAGGTTCTCCTCCTGTTCCTGACATGGCTGTAGGGGCACATTAGGGCGCTGTAAGGCCTCTCCCCCCATCCGATCTAAAAGAATCGGGCCTTTGATTTTCCTCATGTCAGGATGAGGTTCTCCTCCTATTCCTGACATGGCTGTGGGGGCACATTAGGGCGCTGTAAGGCCTCTCCCTCCATCCGGTCTAAATGGAACCGGGCCTTCGACCTTGCTCATGTCAAGACGAGGTTCTCCTCCTGTTCCTGACATGGCTGTAGGGGCACATTAGGGCGCTGTAAGGCCTCTCCCTCCATCCGGTCTAAAAGAACCGGGCCTTTGACTTTGCTCATGTCAGGACGAGGTTCTCCTCCTGTTCCTGACATGGCTGTGGGGCACATTAGGGTGCTGTAAGGCCTCTCCCCCCATCCGGTCTAAAAGAACCGGGCCTTTGACTTTGCTCATGTCAGGATGAGGTTCTCCTCCTGTTCCTGACATGGCTGTGGGGGCACATTAGGACGCTGTAAGGCCTCTCCCCCCATCCGGTCTAAAAGAATCGGGCCTTCGACCTTGTCGGGATGAGGTTTTCCTTTCGTTTTTGATACAGTTTGTTTGCATTGTCCAAGGACATATAGGTATGTGATTTTCAATTAAAATGAAGTTACTGGTAGTACATCCGCAAGTTTTTCGAGCTCCACGGTCGCGGGAGGTCGGCTCCTCCAAGTTCCTTAAGATAATAAGTTTCGGGTCGGACTACTTCTTTGACTTCATAAGGTCCCTCCCAGTTTGGGGTGAGTTTCCCTCGGTCCTGAGGTTGCGAGACAGCGGCTCGTCGAAGCACTAGATCTCCCGCCCTAAAGGCTTTGTTCTTAACCCGGGCGTTGTAATATCGAGCAACCTTCTGTCTGTAGGCTGCCATCCGAACCTGAGCTATCTCCCATCTTTCTTCCAGTAGGTCGAGGTTGGCTCTAAGACCTTGCGAACTTTGATGTTCGTTGAACGCCACGACTCGTGCTGACGGGAGTTTAAGCTCGATGGGGATGACGGCTTCCGTACCGAAGGCTAAAGCGAAAGGGGTCTCCCCCGTGGGTAGCCTCTGAGTAGTTCGATACGCCCACAATACATGATAATGTTCGTCCGCCCAAGTTCCTTTCGCTTTTTCAAGCCTTGTCTTAATCTCCTACAAAAGGGTTCTGTTGGTCACCTCAGCTTCGCCGTTCGCCTGGGGATGGGCTACTGATGTGAAGTTGTGGGAGATGTTTAGATCTTCACAGAATTCGGCGAATTTTGCTCCCGCAAATTGTCATCCATTATCAGTGATTATAGGCAGACTGAACCTATACACGATCGATTTCCAGACGAAATCTTGAACTTTTGCTTCCGTGATTTTTGCTAGTGGTTCGGCTTCAACCCATTTGGTGAAGTAGTCGATCGCTACGAGGAGGAACTTCCTTTGCCCAGATGCCATGGGAAAAGGGCCAAGGATATCCATCCCCCATTGTGCAAAAGGCCATGGGGCATTCAAGGGTGTGAGTTCGGTGGTGGGCTATCTCTGGATGTTGGCGTACCTCTGGCATCGATCACACTTTTTGACATATTCAATCGAATCACGATGCATCGTTGGCCAGTAATATCCCTGATGGAGCAGCTTGTGGGATAAAGATCTAGCCCCCAAATGGTTTTCGCAAATCCCCTCATGTACTTCTCACAAGGCGTAGTCAGCTTTCGAGGGCCGGAGATATTTCAAGAGGGGCAAAGAGTATGATCTTTTGTACAATTTGCCCTCATAAAGGATGTATCGGGAGGCTTGATTTCGGAGCTTCCGAGCCTCCTTCGCATCTTGGGGGAGAACTCCATCTCTGAGATAGGTTATCAGCGGGTCGACCCAGCTGGGCTTGTGGTCGATCTCCATTACGGGCTGCGATTCTTCTGTACTCGGGTGTTTTAGAACTTCAAAGAGGATGCTTTTGGGCAATTCGGTCGGATCCGATGTCGCCAGCTTGGAGAGAAGATCGACTCTGGTATTCTCCAGCCTTGGAATTTGTCTAATGTTGAAGCTGCTGAAGGCGGGGGTGAGCTCCTTTACCTTCTCAAGGTATCTGGCCATACTGTCCTCCCGCACTTCGTAACTCCCGCTGACTTGCCCTACCACCAGTTGAGAGTCACTGTGCACCCAGAGCTGACTTATTCCCAGCTCTCTGGCGATCCTTAGTCCTGCGATCAGAGCTTCATATTTCGCTCCGTTGTTTGTTGCGAGAAACTCGAAACGCAGAGCGTACTCCGCGATGACTCCCTCTGGACTGACCAAGATCAGGCCTGCACCTGCGCCCGACATGTTGGAAGATCCATCCACATAGAGGGTCCAAAAGCGATCGGAGGGATTGGCCTCTTCGTTGGGGGAGTTCGGTTGAGACTTCAGATCGTCAACTTTGCTTTTCTCAAGTTCGACCTCCTCTGGGATGGTGCACTCTACTATGAAATCTGCCAGTATTTGGGCCTTTACTGCTGGTCTAGGTCTGTAGTTGATGTCAAATTCTGTGAGCTCGATCGCCCATTTTGCCATTCTTCCGGAGGTGTCAGTTCGGTGCAAAACTGCCTTGATCGGTTGATCGGTGAGTAGCGTCACGGTGTGCCCTTGAAAGTAGGGTCGGAGCCTCCGAGCTGCAACCAACAAGGCGTAGGTCAGTTTTTCTAATTTGGTGTACCTGGTCTCGGCGTCCCTCAGCGCACGGCTAATGTAGTAGACTGGTCGCTGGACTTTCGTTTCTTCTTTGACAAGGACGGCCGCGAGGGCCATGGGAGAAACCGCTAGGTATAAAAATAGTTCCTCCCTAGGTTCAGGCTTTGCCAACAGCGGGGGTGAGCTAAGGTAGATTCTTAACTCTTCGAACGCCTGTTGGCATTCAGAGGTCCAACAGAAGTTCTTCGACTGCTTGAGGGTTTGAAAGAAGGGCAAGCACCGTTCGGCCGACCTCGCAACGAAGCGATTAAGAGCCGCTATCCTCCCTGTGAGGCGCTAAACCTCTTTGATCGACTTTGGGGCGGTCATCTCCTGGATGGTGCGAATTTTCTTTGGATTGGCATCAATCCCACGCCCTGATACCATGAAGCCCAGGAACTTTCCTGAGGTTACTCCGAAAGCGCATTTAGTTGGGTTCAACTTCATTTTATACTTTCGGAGAGCGTCAAAGGTCTCCTCGAGGTCGGCGACATGATTTCTGGAAGACTTGCTTTTTATGAGCATATTGTCCATGTAGACCTCCATGTTTCGGCCGATCTGCTCTTTGAAGATTTTGTTCACCAACCGTTGGTAGGTTGCGCCCGCATTCTTGAGGCTGAAAGGCATGACCCTGTAACAGTAAAGGCCGCGATTAATGATGAAAGCTGTCTTTTCTTCATCTTCAGACACCATTCTAATTTGATTATAGCCGGAGAACGCATCCATAAAGGTGAGGAGCTCATGGCCTGAGGTCGCATCCACCAGTTGGTCGATTTTAGGAAGGGGGTAGCTGTCCTTTGGACAAGCTTTATTCAGCTTTTTGAAGTCTATGCACATCCTCCACTTGCCGTTTGCTTTTTTGACCAAAACAACATTGAAAATCCAATCAGGATAATTGACTTCCTTAATGAATCCAGCCTTGAGGAGCTTATCCACTTCCTCGGCTATCGCCTTCTGCCTCTCCGGAGCATGACTCTGGATTTTTTCTTTCGTCGGTCGATGCTTTGGATCGACGGTCAGATGATGCTCCATGACTTCCGTGTCAATCCCTGGCATGTCTGCTGGAACCCAAACGAAAACGTCCGCATTCCTTCGTAGAAAATCAATAAGACGCGTCCGCACCTCCTCCCCCAGGTTGGAGCCAATTAGCGCCACATGCTCCGCGTTCCCATCATCCAAAGGGATTGGTAACAGATCTTCGATTGGGCTGCTCCTTTCTTCGGTGAGGTCATCGCGAGCATCTAGTCCATCGACGGGACAGGGGTCAGCCTGATCGCTTCTTTGCAAGGCGATGTTGTAGCAGTGTCTAGCCAGGGCTTGATCTCTCCGGACCTCTGCGATCCCCTGGTTGGTGGGGAACTTCAACTTCAAATGGTAGGTCGAAACGATAGCTCAGAGAGCATTGAGGCCGAGTCGGCCAAGGATTGCATTGTAGGCGGATGGCGCCTTCACCACTAAGAAATTCACCAGAGCCCTGGATTGCTTTGGATATTGACCCGCGGCCACAGTCAAAGCTATCATTCCTTCCGTCGGAACGGCGTCACCAGTAAACCCTACCAGGGGGGAGCAAATCGGCCTCAGACGACCGCCAAGAGCAGACATTATTGAAAAGGCGTCGTAGAACAAGATGTCGGCTGAACTTCCATTGTCGACAAGAATGCGACGGACGTCGTAATTTGCTATATTCAAGAAAACTACGACTGCGTCGTTATGAGGGAATTGGACTCCCTGGGTGTCTTCTTCGATAAAGGTTATGGGTTCTTCAACCTTTTGCCGCTTGGGGGATACAGACGGTATGTTGGTTGCCTCCCGCCGGGATCCCCCCAAAATGGTGTTGACGGAATCCGATAGAGGCCGATCGTCCGGCCACTCCTTGTCGGCGACCATAGCCGGAGGTAGTTGTGCGAATGCCTCGCGAGAAGGTATCAGATGAGGAAAGGAGGAGTGGGTGCCGGATAGGATGACCGGAAGTGGATCTGTTGAGCGCTCCTTTAAGAACAAGGGTATTGCGAAGACACAGCACCCTTCCTCTAGCGCCAATCCTGTTGGTGCAAAAATCCGCTTGCGTCGGAGAAGCTGGAATCGAGGAAGTCGCGGTCGCCGCCGGGACCTGCAAAGGAAGTCTAAACCGGAGGTGGGGTTGCTCCGGCAAGACCCTCCGACGCTCAAGTCAGTTCTCTGCCTCAACAAGAATAGAGTGCTCAAACGAAGAATTTAGCAGAGTTTTTAGATGAAAGATGAGAGCTTATTGAATAATATATCTGGAGCCCCCTTTTATAGGCGGAGGGGGCAGTAACCTGACAGCGACATCTGTAACCGTCTGGCAGTGGACTGCCCAAGGTCAGGCGGAGTTTGCTGCGAAGAGTAGTGGAGTGGTGCTGTGACCGTTACTGCGGCCTGTCAGGGAGTGATGGAGCAGCACGGAATCCGCCGCATGAAGTGGAGCAGAATCATGGCCGTTAATACAGCCTGTCAGGGAGTAATGGGGTCGCGTAGGGTCCGCTGCAGGGAGTGGAGCAGTGTTGTCCGTTATTGTAGCCCGCCAGGGGGTCCAGACTGATCGGTCGGAGCTTGGTTGGAGTCGGTAGCGAGGTCCGGCACCCGTAGAAGTTCGGACGAAGTCTACTTGCAGTTGGGGTCGTGGCCAGAGTCCGGCTCCCGCAAGAGTTCGGACGAAGTCTGTCTGCAGCCGTTGGTGTCGAGGACGGAACTCGGCTCCCGTAGGAGACCGGGCGGAGTCCTCTCAGAGTTGATGTGGCGGATGGAGTCCGGCTCCCGTAGAAGTTCGGGTGGAGTCCTTCCACAGTTGAAGTTGGCGATGGAGCCCGGCTCCCGTAGGAGTCCGGGCGGAGTCCTCCTGCAATTGAAGTTAGGTGCGAAGTCCGGCTCCCGTGGGAGTCCGGACGGGTCTTACCGACGGTTGAAGTTGGCTATGGAGCTCGGCTCCCGTAGGAGTCCGAGCGGAGTCCCCCTGGAGGTTGGAGTCGCGGGCAGAGTCCGGCTCCCGTGGGAGTCCGGGCGGAGTCTGTCTGCAGCCGTTGGTGTCGAGGACGGAACTCGGCTCCCGTAGGAGATCGGGCGGAGTCCTCTCAGAGTTGATGTGGCGGACGGAGTCCGGCTCCCGTAGAAGTTCGGGCGGAGTCCTTCCGCAGTTGATGTTGGTGATGGAGCCCGGCTCCCGTAGGAGTCCGGGTGGAGTCCTCCTGCAATTGAAGTTAGGAGCGAAGTCCGGCTCCCATGGGAGTCTGGACGGGTTTTACCGGCAGTTGAAGTTGGCTATGGAGCTCGGCTCCCGTAGGAGTCCGGGCGGAGTCCCCCTGGAGGTTGGAGTCGTGGGCGGAGTCCGGCTCCCGTGGGAGTCCGGGCGGAGTCCTCTTGAAGTCGCGGGCGGAGCCCGGCTCCCGTAGGAGTCCGGGCGGAGTCCCCTGCAATCAAAATCAGGTGCGAAGTCCGACTCCCGTAGGAGTCCAGGCGGAGTCTACTTGCGGTTGAAGTTGTCGGTGGAGTCCGGCTCCCGTAGGAGTCCGGACGAAGTCTGTCTACAGTCGTTGGGGTCGAGGATGAAGCCCGGCTCCCGTAGGAGTCCGGGCGGAGTCTTCCTGCAATTAAAGTCAAAGACGAAGTCCGGCTCCCGTAGGAGTCCGGACAAGGCTTACCAGCAGTTGATGTTGAGGACGGAGCCCGGCTCCCGTTGGAGCTCGGGCGGAGTCTACTTGCGGTTGAAGTTGTCGGAGGAGTCCGGCTCCCGTAGGAGTCCGGACGAAGTCTGTCTGCAGCCGTTGGAGTCGAGGATGAAGCCTGGCTCCCGTAGGAGTCCGGGCAGAGTCTTCTTGCAATTAAAATCAAAGATGAAGTCCGGCTCCCGTAGGAGTCCGGACAAGGCTTACCGACAGTTGATGTTGAGGACGGAGCCCGGCTCCCGTAAGAGTTCGGGCGGAGTCTACTTGCGGTTGAAGTTGTCGGAGGAGTCCGGCTCCCGTAGGAGTCCGGACGAAGTCTGTCTGCAGCCGTTGGAGTTAAGGACGAAGCCCGGCTCCCGTAGGAGTCCGGGCGGAGTCTTCCTGCAATTAAAGTCAAAGACGAAGTCCGGCTCCCGTAGGAGTCCGGACATGGCTTACCGGCAGTTGATGTTGAGGACGGAGCCCGGCTCCCGTAAGAGTTCGGATGGAGTCTACTTGCGGTTGAAGTTATCGACGGAGTCTGGCTCCCGTAGGAGCCCGGACGGATCTTACCGGCGGTTGACGTTGGCGACGAAGCCCGGCTCCCGTAGGAGTCCGGGCGAAGTCTTCCTTGAGCTGATTCTGCTGAGGACCTCGGCTGTGGGTATTTTATACCCAACACTTGCAATTAGGTTAGTTTAAATTATGCAGTTTAAATTTATGCAATTAGGATAGTTTAATTTATAAAATTAGGGTAGTTTATTTTTCTGCATTTAAATTTTGCAAGTAGATTTAGATCATGTCTAGCTAAGCATCCCTTCTAGGGTTTGTGATGAAGCTAGATCATGAGTAGAGATTTTACATAGGATTCTTTCTTTTTCTTAGAGTTTCTTTTTCTTTCTCTTTTGCCAAGAATTTTTGATGAACTACAGTTGGGTCAGAGTCCCTTCATAGTTCATGCTTGATTCAGTGCATAGGAGGAGAAAACTCTAAGGGATCCTAGTTACTTCTCCCCTGTAAAGAATCTTGATGGGTTATCGTTGGGTCTTAGTCACTTCATAATCTATGCTTGGAAAAGACAAGAGGAGTAGTCGTTAGGATCAATAAGAAAAATTTTAGATAGAATTCCCTAATCTAGATCTAGTGGATTCAAAAACCCTAGATCCTTAGTCTTATTATCTTTAGCAAACAACTTTCGATTTTCGATTTTCGATTTTCGTTAAAGCTCGCTTGAGCATAGATTTGAAAATTATTTTTAAACCAAGTCTCTGTGGGATCGACCCGTACTCACTGGTCGTGCTACTCTGCACACTGTGCGCTTGCGGTTTTATTTACAAATTTTAAGATTTGCACATCACTGAGCATTCTCGAAACGATGACTAAACTCATCATTTATCTCCCCCAGTATAATACAACGAACCTTAGTTCAATCGTTGAGCTACTTCTGATAAGTATCTCTGATCGTGCTATGTGCATTCAAAGCTAACTCCTCGGATGTCGGATTTGTTAATACATACAAGATCCTTTCGTGCTCCAGGACTATTTTAAGCTTTCGATATCAGCTATCGAAATTTGATTCCATCAATTTATCACTATCTAATAGTGATCGGAGTGACAAGATGGTGGCCATAACTGTAAAAAAAAAATCAAAACCTAATTAGTATATGAATTGATTAAACCTAAGGATATGAATTTTAGTCTAAAGATTCTTTCACTATTTTATTCGAATTGATAGCTTCTACCTTCAATTCGAAAAATTACACTAATTTTTTAGTGGATACTAGAATCCACATAGACTGCACATGGGCCTGAGTGTGGCTCGACCAACCCTTGTATACCCACGGATAGATTCTTAACTAATTATTTCACCAAACAATTTTTAGTATTCAATTTTGTCGCAGATGCCTCTTCAACAGGCATGTGGCATCTCCAATGAAGGTTCTGGTTAGATCCAACCATTAACGTATCAGAATTTAGTGTATCTAACAAACGAGTGACTGGATCCGAGTGTGACTCGACCAACCTGACCATCATCAGAAAGACACAACTAAAATAATATATTATGAATGATAATTCCGACAGCTTGATGAGCACCAGGCATGTGGCGCCTCCAATAATCATCTAAATCATTGGACTCATTATCACCCAACTTAATGGGAGGCTATGATCTAGTTATCGCCATAACTATTTCATTTTAGAAACCTAACAATTTTAGAAGATTTAATTAGTTGAATTGAGAGATAATATGAGACTTGACCAGTTAATCTTAATCCTCCTACTGACTTCACCAAGTCAGATTTAAGAAGATCAGGCATAAGCTGGTCCAGCCAACCAGTCATGAATCCTCCTACTGGCTTCACCAAGTCATAAAGAAGACTCAAGATAAGTTAAACTAGGGACACCTAAATCAGTCATACTGATTTTCTAGTTAGCATGGGTCAACTCCAATCATTAAGTGATCTAATCAAAATATGATTCACCATGTTGGCCAGACAAGTGAGATCGATGAGAGAGATATGCCACTAACTCGACATAGACTCAATCTATGCTAGTAGCTCCTAATTAATGACCATCGATCAAAGCTGCCATACTTACCTTAGACACCAACTGATTAGTCATTTTCAATTTGATCAACTTATAGATTTAGATTCGACTACGGAGCTACGATCAAAGTCCATATTGGTCTAATCAAAAATATGGACTTGACCAATTGCAACTATTGAAATCGATCAAGAGAAGAAATTGACCCAATCAGAATTAATTTTTAATTAGATTTGATCAATTACTAACATGATCCATTATCAATGATTTCTAACCCTAGGTCTAACCCAGTTAAATGGACTTGACTTGAGCTAACCCATTAATCTATGAGTTATAAAATTAATGCCTTAGATCTTTGATTCTCAAATCTAGATCGCTTAATTTTTAATTAAGTTTTGGACTAATATGGGTTTGGGTTCGGTGTTTGAAAATAGTTTTAATTTTATAAAATATTTTTACAATCAATCATCTAACGATCAAAATTTTAATTTTAGATCTAATATATGTTATTTCAGATCTAAAATAAAATTTTAAATTTTTTTCATTATTCATTATCATGAAAAAGATGCGCAGCACCCCTACACACCATAAGAGATCCCATCGAATGAGTAAATAAGATAGTAAAATTCTGATTTCTCCTATGATCGGACAGCTATGAGGATCTATCCAATCAGATTACTATACTACTCAGATTCAAAATTAACTATTTAGATCTAATCTAAATAATTAAAATCAGATTATATGCAAAAAATTTATGTCATAAGAAACCTTGCTATGATACCATATGAATGAAAAATGGATAGTTCAAAGCATGTATTTTTAAAATTTTACAGTGAAATAATAAAAGAGTAAATATTTTATTTTTTAAACATACTTTAGATCAGATCTAAACTATCATTAAGGATCTATAACATAAAAAATTTATATATAAAATCTGAAATAAAATAGAAAACTACATCGATCACATCGATGTCCGGAATTTGATCTAACCTTTAGATTATGTCGGTAGAGTTCAGAACTCATCTCTTTTCGTGGGTTGATGACCTTCACTACTGATAAGTATGGTATGAAGCTCTCACAGATGTCGAACAGCCGCACAAGTGTCTGGCCTCTACGGATGGTCCACACAAAGTCTCGAACCGATCAACCCTCTGCGGGAGTACTAGCTCGCGCAGTCGACTTCTGATGATAGATCTGACTTGATTTTCTTCTTCGATCACCTTGAACCTTTTGATATCGAAGATGGATCAAAGAAGGATGCTGATGATGGAAAAATTTAGATGAAGATTCTTTTCTCTTTGGTTTTTTTCTCATCCAAAAATTTAGAACAGTTCTAGGTCCCTCATCCAAAAATCTAGAACAGTTCTAGGTCCCTCACCCAAAAGCAGAATGGTCTCCTCTTTTGTTCACGCCAAGGAGGAAGGAAACCCACCCAATCCTCATGTCCAAAGAGTGTTTTTGACCCTATTTCTCTCTGATATCTCATGGTGAAGAGCTCTCTTCTTTTGGCACACAAAATTGTGGCCTTTTTATGGTTGTCGCACAAATAAAAAAAACAAGGTGAGGGTTGGAGCTTGTTGCAATTCAAACTCTTTTGAATTTCATTAATGATAGAGTCCTAGTCTAGTGGGACTCTTCTCTAGAGTCTCCATCCAGTGGGACTCTTCAGCAGAGTCCCCATCTAGTGGGACTCTTCAGCAGAATCTCCATCAAGTGGACTCTTCACCAGAGTCTCCGTTGACTGGGACTCTTTAGATTAGCCATATGATCAGAGAAGAACTTCTAATGTGTGTGATCCATAGGTTCGAACCTAAGCTGATAACACAGGAACTGATTTCTATACCAATCGGAGTAACCATCTAGCAATGGTACCCGATATTGGATAGGCCGAAAGTATGCTAAGCAACACTCAAGAACCTATTTGAATATAGTTACTGTATAATTTATCCTTTGACTTAAATGCTCAAGATGACCAGGGTTTAACTGCCAACCGTGATATGGTCATCCACATTGTATTTCAATTTTCAAAATTCATCACATGGATTACCCCAGCCAAGATTTTACTGAATTAAAATACACTGATACATTAACTCTTACTTATTAGAGGGATCAATTCATCTTGACTCACACACCGACTTTACAAGTACTTGACTATGCCCAGAAATCTTTCATCGCTGAATTAAAAATTGAGATAGTCTGGCACCATAGCATAGTGAGTTGCTTGCAAGTCACCGTGGTGATCTCAGGTCGGAGGGACACTTATACCTATATCCCTTCGGAGTGACTCTTAATAGTAGAGTGCTCCGAACTTGATCATGTTCAGTGAAATATACTCCTATATTTCATCTGTATGCCATACCAGCGTCTCCATGCTCTTTAATTAAGAAGATAACCAACCTATATGGCACACAATGACCTACACTTAATATGTTATCGTCCTAGTAATAGCATATCATTTGATCCGAACTCATTTAAGGACTAAATGATATATCCTTCTATATCGAATCAAATAGTCCAAAAGACTTCATCACATAACAGGATTCAAAATGAGATGTACACAATGATGAAAAAATCAAATAATATTTATTAATTCAATAATTTATATATAATTACAATAATAAGCACAATCGTTAACAGACTAACGATTGACTTTGGAATATAATTTTCAACAATCAGATACTGCGTCACTATACTGCAAAGGTAATGGTACCATAGTCC
The DNA here is from genome assembly GCF_000442705.2 of Elaeis guineensis. NCBI lineage: Eukaryota > Viridiplantae > Streptophyta > Magnoliopsida > Arecales > Arecaceae > Elaeis > Elaeis guineensis. The sequence goes on from NC_026003.2 coordinate 96,945,160, forward strand.
TTGCTAAGGAGCCTAGGTGTTATCAGATATCCAAGTACATAAAGCAGCAGAACGTGCGACTATCTCAAGTAGAAATATATAGAGATGTAGAGAGTAAACCCACATGTGATGTGGATGACCCATGATAAGTCACTTAGCTAGTCTAAGACTAAAGCCTGACTTATGAAGATGGGGCTTGGTATATGACAGATTGGCTTTAGTGCAAGTGAGAGATTATTGGATGTATGTCTTAGAAATCAATCTTGACTGATGCATATCATATCTCTAGGACATAGTTTTATACTTATTGGGCATTTATCTTATCATTCATATTTATGTGTCCATAAATCATCTAAGAGATTAACAAGATGATGACACATATTCTCAAAGAGTTGAGAATTTGAGATATGCGTCATTGATGGTTGATTTCTAAATTACTTCTAGTCATAGGATCATCATGAAGATGGTAATTGATCTGGATAGACCAGTGCATGGATCGCTTTCTTCGGATAGATGGTCTCAAGTCTGTAGTGTAGAGATACTAGAGCGAGAGTGCAGGTGGTTGTTAGAAAATAACTAGCACTGAGTGTGACAACACGAGAAGTCACATGAATATCTGCTCACTCGTTAGTGACTTTCTCATGTTGTAGTTATATGACTGATCTTTTGACCTAAGATGACACTACTACTCACAGTGAGGCCATTAAAGTTTGACTGACACATCAATATGGATCTCAATGAGCTCTTGTAGTAGATGTTGGTGATAGTTGATCTACTATAGGAGTCAAATGTGCATTAAGATAGGATCTATCGATCCTAGCAGAAGGAAGTAGTCCTATGAGATTTAAGAGGCTGAGTCCTTAAGTCTATGGCCATAGCAATATGATTAATGAAAAAGAGTTTCTATGAAAATCACATATAGATTTGAGCTGATTGAATCTATCATATGATCGATGATGAGGTTTGATGATTTATCCATGATCTGCCATACAGTCAGGACTCACGATAGAGGGACTGTATCATACGTTAATTGCACCTAAAGGTTCATCACCTTTTTTCTGTTGGGTTGCACTACATACTTTAAATTCATTGGTGGATTGTGAGACTCACAAGCATCATCTTGATGATCGATGATTCTTGATCGGCAGAGTTGGAACTGTTCCAATCCATTGAAAAGAGTTTCAATAATAGTGTGATAAGGATCATAATATATCTCACTACCAGACAGAATAGAATCTATGGGGTCACACACAAAAGAGATTTTTGACTGATCAGATGGTTGAATTACGATTATGAATCGTAACAAGATTTGCTTATCAATTTGATTGATGATTGATCCAATGCAAAAGTTATAATTAAGTAACTCGCTAAAAAGTTAGTGAGTCAATTTGATTGAGCTATGAGGCTTGCATCAAGTCTAATTAAATTAAATTAAATTTGACTTGATATAGGTTTGATTTGATCAACGCTAATTGGGTTATAAGATTACTAAATAGGATTGAAGGATTAGTCCTAGTTGAATTAGAATTTGGATTTGACTCAATTCTTAATTAGACTAGGATGTATGAATTTCTATTTAGACTAAAAATCTTCATTTCATGGGTACACTAAATCCTAATTGGATTAGGATTAAATTGAGTTTGACTCAAGCACCAAGGGAGAGTCCAAAAGGACTAGGACTCCTCTAATTAGGTGAATCTAATCTAAATATTTTTAAACTATAAATCAGATTTGATTTTTCATCTATTTAGATTTAATCTTGTCCTAATATGATTAGGATTGGTTGGGATTTTATTTGATTTAAAATAGCCACCTAATCTAAGAGTCCCATGAGAGTAAAATACCTTCCTTTCCATACGCCAATTTAAACCAATGCCCATCAGGTTTTTAATGCCTTATTTCCTCTTTTTTTTAGTGTGTAAGAAGGAGTATGAAACCCCTTGTTCCGTGTAAAATATGGGTGCACAGACCTGGTTGTGGGCGGTGACAAAAATTCAAGAGTCCTAAGCATTTTGGACTCTTATCTCCTAATCTATTTCTAACTCCCTTTAGCCTATTTAAACCAAGGATCATATAAGATGGCATATGGCTGATTGTGATTAGGTTGAGATGCCCAAAATTAGAGGAGAAGGCGTGAGAAAAAGAAAAGAAAAGAAAAGGAGGGGAGCGCATAGGATGAAAGGAGGGGCGTGAGGTATGTTTCATCCTTTCTTTCTTACAACAACCAAGTGTTGATTGTTAGGATATCCTTTCTCCATCTTTTGTCTATATTTAGACATGGATGTCTCTTCTTTTGTTTGTCCAAAAGTTGGATAAAATTTTTATATCTCTATTATAGAGATTTGGTGCATGAATTTTAGAAAAAAAAGAGAAGAAAGGATTCTTCTCATGATCTCTAGCATGGAGATCAAGATCCTCCTGCCTTTTCTTCTTCTTAAGAGTGTCTTGAGAGAAAAGAAGATTTTCAACTGTCGAGATGCGATCTCTACAAGAGAGCTAGCATCTCAGTGAGATCAAAAGCTTCTGATCAGATCAAGTCTCATGTGGATATCTGTAGAGGCTGGATACTTGTACGGCTACAAGGGACTTCGAAAGACATCCATGATCATCAGTTCGCGATGAAGATTGATCCATGTCAAGGTATGTTCTTAATTTATTTTTTTCTATTTGATTTCTATATCTGAATCTTATCTCACATATGATGATCCTGTTTATGGTTGAAGATTTGATCTAATGCATGCTTAGATTAAATTAGATTTAATCTAAAAAATTTTAAATTCTACTACATACTTGTTTTAAAAATTTTGCATGCATGAAATCATGAAAATCCAATAGATATGACTCAACAGTCAATAAGTCTATGTTTCTCCAATCTGTAAATCATTTCTTATCTTATATGACCTAGCCTAAGGTACTACATATACTTTAGGTTTATCTCAACTATGGATCTCTCAGATCCAGTGGCACTCATTGTTTGCTCAAATATGTTCACAGATGCACACCATATAAATGATAGAAATTATCTCTAAGAACTAAATCTAAATGGTAGTCATGGAGATTAGGTGCCCACGATCACAATGCAACTCTTGCCCTATTACCGATTCAAAGAGTTATTTTACCTTCTCTTAGCCCTCTGCATTCTCTTAGACCCTATACTAAAGTGCATAAATAGGTACTAGAGTCTAATACTTAACTCAAAGAAGAGAAAATCGTAAGATCAATTTTAAGCAATTCCAACATGCCTTCTCAAGGCATGTTTTTTCTTTAAGTTCTTTAGGTATGTACCTCTAAATTTTTCAAGGTCTCTTAGTTACCAACATATTGATCAATTCAGATAAGATGCTATCATGATTATTCATATGGTAGTTTATCATAAACTATCCATACAAATCAGAAAGAGATTGCAAGATCAAATTCACTAGCAATTTCTTATGCATGATCATGTCGGGCTTCTCAAGCTCCTTAATATCCTTTGATCATTATCAAATAGTGATCATGAATTGACTGCCCATCATGCATCTTATGCACTGTATGATTCTGATCATCTCATAATTTTTGCAGATGAATTAGTACGTCGTTGATAGTGTATATGTCTTTATGCATGCATTGGAGTTCATCAGACATGGACGCCAACATACAGCACCTACTTTTATTATCATTGTCCATCTACTTATCAAGTATAGTTCATTGATTTTGGATTGGACGGACTGATTACATAGGAATAATTTGGTTGAGAATATGACTTAATTTTTTAAAAACTAAGAATGATTTTTAGATTTTTGAGCCAATGTATGTAATTGATTTCAGTTAAACGATTGATATCTAGGATTTGAGCTAGAAAATTAGAAGCTGACATAATAAACCACAATGAGTAAAGATTCTAAGTAGATATTTATATTTATTTGATAATTTGCTCTAGGGACTTTAAGAAACAAATAGGCTCCCATTATTTTGTGGATCTCTCACACTCTCTGGGTGGAGAAATGAAAATCCTAATACGATAAATAGATCTCTAATAAGTGCTGCGGTCTCACCGATATCATGCATCTCACCTAATAGTTATTAATAACACACACATTGATGTATGGATAATTATTTATCCAGATACTTCTCTAAGCATGTTGCAGCAACTTGGTTTCTAAGTTATGTATGCTTACCTAATAGTTATTGACCACACTCTTTAGTTAAGTTCGACCCACTATTCACTAGCAGATGCAAAACCGTCATTAGATCCCTCACTTAACATTTATTGGGTCAATCCTATTTTTACCCTGAAGCAACTCTTTGCTAATAGAGTGGTTGCGTGTTCTCGATGTAATTGAACTACTGTAACCAGTTGAGAACAATCAACGTCGATAGCACGCTCGCACATTTACAACGATGGAAGACCGATAGACTTAATATTTATGAGAAGATTTAATTCAGATCTCATCTAATCAGTCATCAAATAACTGATTTAATTGACATGGGCTAAACCAAACCATCAAGCAATCATATTCAAGACTCAATCTTCTAAATTGGTCAAGTGAAGATTGGTGTGAGGCTCCTCCTTGATGGATCAAAGGTCCTAATTAAGTAACCACCTCTCAATTACTTATCTTAGATACCAATTGATCAATTAATCCAAATAGGTTAGCTTAGGCAAATCAGGCTCGAGCCACAGAACCGAATTAGGTCTTTAAGTTAATTGATTCTACATATGGGTATCAATCGACTCAATCTATAATAATTATATGATCTTAAGCTCTATTTATCTAATTTTAATCAATACTTGACTCAGTTTGATCAACCACTAAATTGATTTAGATCCAATATGATCAAATCAAAAATTCTAGGTATAATCTAATTACATGACCTAATTTCATCTATCCATGATAATCTATTATGCACAAACACAAATTTTAGATCCTAAATCTAAATTTTTAGATCTAAATTTTTTATATAAAAAATAAATTTTTGATCTTGAAATAATTTTTAGATCATGCATACAATCATATATCATATATATAAATAAATTACAGGTCTTAGAAACTAATTTCAGATCTAAACAAATAATCACATATCACATACATAAAAAATTTAGATCATATAAACTAATTTCAGACCTAAGCATGCTTTCATATATCATATACATAAATTAAAATCAGATTTCGAAATTTTTTTAGATCTAAATTAAACAGGTATACATCTCATGTATGGATTAAAAATCAAATTTGAAAATCTTTGTCAAATCATGCATGTTATTTTCATATATATTAATCCATGGCTCTGTACCACTATTGGGATTTCTAAGGTACTCGTGCATGTAGATTTTAAATTTTTTTCAAAATCAAAATAGAGTGGAATAATAGATTAAAACTCTTTTAATCAATAATATACATTCATCATATAAAGGCACCTAAGGATCTAGTTCATATGCAGAAATAATATGATCTGATTTTTAATCGAAAAAATAAATACAAGATCGGATCACATACCTATTTTGTTTTTCTTTTCTTTAAATCTAGATCTTCACTTGTGAAATGATGATCTTGGATATCTTCAAAGGGTCTGTTGAAACTACACAAGCATCTGGCTTCTATAGGTATCTACGTAAGATCTTGATTTGATCAGAAGCCTTTGATCTTACTAGGATGCTAGCTTCCTTGCAGAGATTGCATCTTGATGGTTGAAAATTTTTTTTTCTCTCAAGACACTCTTAGAGAAGAAGAAGATGAGGAGATAAAGATCTCTATACTAGAGATGATCAGAAGAACACTTTCTTCTTTTTCTTCCACACATGAGAGAGAACTTTTTTCTCATCCCTTTTTCATGTCTCCAAGAGAAACCTTTCCTCTCCAAAAATCAGCATACAAAAAAGAAGACTTCTTCCTCTCTTCAGCCCATGAGGAAGACCTTCGTTCTCACCCTTTTGTCATGCCAAGAAGGAGGAACATTTCCTCTCTTTTTCACATGCCAAGATGGGGTTTCTTTTTTGATTTTTTCTGTGAAAAACTAGCAACCAAACCCATGCCTAATCTCTGATTTTTCTGCACAAAACTGCCAACCACCTATGCCCAAAAATCCTTCCTTTATAGCATAGAATAGGGACTTTGGATAGGAGTCTAACTCCTATTTTATGGGCATGTAGGAGAGGCTCTTGGATAGAATTTGGGGCGCCCAAACTCCTAACCTTTTAAGCATGCAAGAAAGGGGCGTGTGGGACTTCTTTGGTGCATGGACTTTGGATTACCATAGAGTTATCTCACAAAAATCAGGGATGGCCACAATTCCTGATTCTTAGGCATGTAAGAACTCCTTTTTTATGGCGTCATGTGGGCAAGTGGCGTCAAATAAAATAGGACATGTGGAGATGGGCTGGGCGGCCAAGAATAGGATGAACCCTAGTTTAACCGAAAATTTCTTGGTTCTTGGTCAAATTCCCTACTAATTCTTGGATCAATCCTAACTAACTTAAGAATTATTTATAACCAACAACTAATTAGGTTCTAGTCCAACGAAGAATCCAATTAGGTCCTAATCCAATTAAGAAATTAGTTAGGTTAAACCCATCAAACTAGGGATTGATTTCTTAGATATAAGGTCATCTCATAATCCAATAAGGCTTGATTCAATCAAATCCAAATTAAATCAAATTAAATTTAATTCAATTATATTTAATTCTAACCCCATTGCTCAATCAGATTGAGCCCTATTGTAATCTAATTACAAATTAAATCTTCTAAAAATTCACTAACCCTTAACGAATTGAACATTGTAATTTTTGTATTGAATTAATTATCAATCAAATTGATAATTAAATCCTATTACGATTCATAATCGCAACTCAACCATCTGAGTATGTAGTGATAATTCAGTAGAATAAAAGTGATGAACCTCTAGATGCAGTTATCATATGATACAGTCCTTCTATCGTGAGTCCCGACTAGATGGAGGTCATAGAAAATTCGTCAAATCCCATCATTAGTCACATGTAAAATTTATTCGACTCGAGTTTATACTGTGAATATCCATGAAAACTCTTTTCTATCAATCACACTACCTTTACCAAGAACTTCTAAATTCAGTCTCATAAATCATATAGGACTACTCTTTTTCACTAAGGTCAATAGATCCCATCTAGATGCACATTCTACTTTTATAGTGGATCAACTGTCATCAATATCTAGTAAAAAAACTCACTAAGATCATGTTTCAATGTAGTTAAACTCCAGCAGTCTCACTGTGAGCAGCTGTGGCATCACAAGTCAAAAGATCAGTCATACTACTGCAGCATCGAGAAAGTCACTAACGAGTGAGCAGACATCTATGTGACTTTTCATGTTGGTCATGTTCAGTGCTAGTCATTCTTTAACAACAACTTGCATTCTCACTCCAGTATCCCTACACTGCATACTCGAGACTCATCTGTCCGAAGAAAGCATTCTATGCACTGATCTGTTTGGATCAATCATTGTCCCCATGATGATCCTATGATCAAAAATAATTTAAAAATTAATTATCAATAACACATGCTTCAAATTCTCAACTCTTTGAGAATATGTGTCATCATCTTGTTAATTCCTTGGATAATTTATGAACATATACAACATAAATGGTTATAAAACTATCCGTTAAGAATAAATCATATTCTAGAATTATGATATGTATCATCCAAGATTGACTTCTAGAACATACATCTAACAGGAAGAAACTAAGGCATGACAACTCCTACTAAATATGAGAGAGAATGAGAGCATGGTGAATAGATAGTAGCAATATCAGGGGTTGGTGGATGGTGGGTGTGGATTGGGAGTCACTAAATGAGGCAACGTCCGGGGCAGTAGGGTTGCTGGTCAGCACCACCATGCTGTAACCTGTCGACACTTGCAAGACTAGATACCAGGCAGAAGTCCGATCCCACGGTTGGTAGAAGTACAGGTTTACCTCCTCTCTCTCTCTATTCTTTCGATTTGAATTTTTTTCTACTAGGAACGTTTGCAGCAGGGCGTTGTTGTCCCTGAGGCCTGATCGGAGACCCACCCACTTCATCTCCCAGAAGATGGCATTGGCCTCCAATCTGATCGATGCTCCCGAGTGCGTAGATAAGACAGATATAAGACACGATGCTGGGGCGCATCCCAGTAGCCTCCATCCGAGCCAATGGGTCCAAGGACCAATTGAGGTGGTCCCTTGAGCAATGGGCCTAGATCCAACAAGCGTAGGACTCCCACGAGAGCTCCTACCTCTCCTCTTCTTTGCAAAGGGGGAAAGGGTAGTCTCTCGAGGCTCTATGACAAGCACCTAACTGCGAAAATCTATGAGAAAGAAGACATATGGCGGATGATCTTCTGCGGAAGAAGGAAGCAACTCAGACTCAGACTCTTAAGGATAGAAAAGATAGAGGAAAAATTGGGAGAAAACATAGTAAAAATCTACAAAAACAAAGGTAAGACCTTGATTGAAATCCATGGTGTGAGACCTGCACTAGGCTAAGTTCCACCTTTCTGATCTGTCATGTGGATACATGAGGATGGCGAACTGTGGGTGGTTTGCTCTTAGGCAACTGAATTCTAGCTTTTGTTTCATATCTCTTCATTTTCCTCTCTCTTCTCTCTCTATCTCTTTTCAAATAATGCTTTGCTTACAGAGGATCAACAAAACATAGGGTGAGACTCCCCTTTTTTGATGATCAAAGAAAACAAGCTTAGATAGAGGATGGCTTGGATTTTGTGTTAAATACTTATCATATGTTTTCCTCCTAGTTTTTCTCCTATTTTTTCTGTTTTCAACTCTTTCAATAGGATGGGAGGCTTAGGTTTAAATTGCATCTTGTAACTCTTGTTGATTCCTGCGCATCGTTGAGGTCATATGCTGGTATTAATACTCTTTTTGGTGCTACATGACCCACCCACTTCATCTCCCAGAAGATGGCATTGGCCTCCAGTCTGATCGATGCTCCCGAGTGCGCAGATAAGACAGATATAAGACACGATGCTGGGGCGCATCCCAGTAGCCTCCATCCGAGCCAATGGGTCCAAGGACCAATTGAGGTGGCCCCTTGAGCAATGGGCCTAGATCCAACAAGCGTAGGACTCCCACGAGAGCTCCTACCTCTCCTCTTCTTTGCAAAGGGGGAAAGGGTAGTCTCTCGAGGCTCTATGACAAGCACCTAACTGTGAAAATCTATGAGAAAGAAGACATATGGCGGATGATCTTCTGCGGAAGAAGGAAGCAACTCAGACTCAGACTCTTAAGGATAGAAAAGATAGAGGAAAAATTGGGAGAAAACATAGTAAAAATCTACAAAAACAAAGGTAAGACCTTGATTGAAATCCATGGTGTGAGACCTGCACTAGGCTAAGTTCCACCTTTCTGATCTGTCATGTGGATACATGAGGATGGCGAACTGTGGGCGGTTTGCTCTTAGGCAACTGAATTCTAGCTTTTGTTTCATATCTCTTCATTTTCCTCTCTCTTCTCTCTCTATCTCTTTTCAAATAATACTTTGCTTACAGAGGATCAACAAAACATAGGGTGAGACTCCCCTTTTTTGATGATCAAAGAAAACAAGCTTAGATAGAGGATGGCTTGGATTTTGTGTTAAATACTTATCATATGTTTTCCTCCTAGTTTTTCTCCTATTTTTTCTGTTTTCAACTCTTTCAATAGGATGGGAGGATTAGGTTTAAATTGCATCTTCTAACTCTTGTTGATTCCTGCGCATCGTTGAGGTCATATGCTGGTATTAATACTCTTTTTGGTGCTACATGTAAAAATTTAATATATATAATATAAATGGAGGCCTCTCAATGGAGAGGCCTCCACGTGACATGTGGCAAAAAATATGAAGCCTCTATTGGCCATCTGGACATCCCGAAATGGAGTATTGAGGAAGGGAGAGAGACTGCCATGTGTCCCAGAGCATCATTTTTGTTTTTTTCTTTTTGTTGCTTCAAATATTTCCATAGGATTTGCCCCGATCCCATGGCACAGCCGGAGAGGCTCGAAATCGATGCAGTTGCGCTGCCCGTGGAAGATGTCGATGGCCCGAGGGAGGGAGGGGATAGAGCTTTGGAGAGCCAAGTTTCTAGTACGGTGAGCCGCAGGCAGGGATGGAGGTGGTGGGCCCATCGGCACGAATTCGAAAGCTGACGAGGTTGCTCAGGTAGAGGAAGTTAGAGACAACAGGGGTGGAGGAGGAGGAGCAGAGCTTGCGGCTGTTGGAGGTGGCGGAGTTGGGGTGGGGGGAGGCGTAGATCCGTGGAGGGGGCTTTGCTGTGGAGATCCATGGAGGCGTAGGAGGTGGGGCCAGAGCGTAGGACCAAATCAGCAACCCGCATGCACCACTCGTCGGAGCGGAGCAGCATCTCCACCAGGTGGCTATGACGTGTGGGGGAAGAGATTGAAGCACACGATGAAGTAGAAGAGCTCCTATGTGCCAATAAGAACATATCCTATAAGCTAGTATCTTAGGTTTTATCAATTTATATGGATTGAAATATTGGAGCCGATATTTATGTTTATATCGTATCAGGAAGTGCCTCCTATTAGACCAGGTTGATTCTGGTGAATATTTTCTTGAAAAAATAGGCTGAGTTTATGTTGGTTTGAGCGATAAGCATACTGACAAAATTATCGTTCGAATCCATCTGTCTAATAAGCATCCCTTTTTGAAATGTCCTGTTTGACGAGCATTCAGGATCTCGAGCCTGAAAGCAACTCTTATTTAAGCTGATAAAATTACCTAGAACAGTTAGTACATTTATTTAATATACAAACTAGATTAAGGCATTTAAAAATGGCATGTCTAATAAGCTGATTAGATATTCTTGAGAATAATCTAAAAGAGCGACTTGACATGCTTAATTATAAATTACGATTAACCCACTAATTTTAAATTTTACTTTACTGCTCTATTATAGCATCAAAAATATAATTTTAACATTTCTCTAGAAACACTACAATACATGATTAAATGGACTCGAGGAGACGGAAGGAGGGAGGTTAGCCTACGTTCAATGAACCAGGATGGAGTGAACTGAAAATTTTTTTAAATCTATTTGTCCCTCTCATCGGAGGTTTTGCTGGTGGTGGTGTCCTTTGTTTCTTTTTTTTTTTTGGGTATGAATGTCCTTTGTTTTTTTGTTAGACCACAATAAAGGTAGACGAGTCCACAATGACCATCGTGCACTTAGGCGTTCTTCTCGACTTCGCCATCTTTGGCGGTAATATTCGGATGGTGGTCGACGGCGAAATCAGATGAGCTGCAGATGATTCGGAGTCGGCGGACGTGCATGCGACCACGTCAACAATGGGTATCGGGCTTGAAGAGGATAGTCCTCAAGAGGGCAGAGTAGGCACCGGAGCCGCCCTCGCAGAATCTTCCTCCCTTTATCTATTGCTCTAAGAAATAGAATGAAACTAGGATTTGTTGGGGGGAGGGGGGATAGAGAGAGAGAGAGAGATGGGAGGGGGAAGGAAGAAGAGAGGGGAGAGAGATGGGAAGGAGAATAAACCTGGAAGAATGGTGAGGATTTTTGGGACATGTAGTTGGCTTTTCAAGAGAAATTTTCAATCCTTTTTTTTTAAATTTTTTTATTTGATTTTTTTAAGAAAATGCTATCTTTTTCTGATATGTTTATATCTAAAATGCTCAACATATTATATTAGTTTTCCTTGCTTTTAACGCATTATTTTTCTCCCTTTCCTCCACTTTACTCCCTATGTTCTCTTTCCTTCCATCCCTTCCGTCTCTCAATCTTATCAATGATTGTGCCGACCGACAATTGATTATACCTTTTCTTTCGAGTAATTCTTTAATGATGATTGAAAATTTAATAAAATAAAAAATTATATAATAATAAAATATATATTATTTTATTGATACGACTATGAAGAAAAGAGATGTACGTGGGATGTAAATAGATGGTCATACTTTGCTTAACAATGAGGATTCTGAAATAATTGATATTGAAAATATTGATTCAAGAAATGATTTTTCTATCGATAAAAGATAAAAATGATTATATTATTTATTATTATTATATTATTAAATATTTTGTATTAAATTATTAATTTATAAAAATATGATTATGTTACGGTATCTAAGCTAGTATTTTTGTTAAGTTGCTGGGTGGGGTAATAAGTTGGGTTAACTTAAAATAGTAACCAAGTAACATTTACATCCTCCCGAAGTCCTGAATCCAAAAGTATATGTAGTTTGTCCAGCCTATCAAACCTGCGCATCCTATTTCGAGTCGAATTGGCAGGGATAACAACGCACTTATATATTCGGAATTAGATCCTTTCGGGTTGCGGCGCTCTAATTCCGATCTTTTCAATTCCAGTTTCAAAAGCCCTGTTTTTTTTTCTTGGTGCTAAATCCTACCCAATTCGGCATCCCAGAGACATGAGAGGTTCCGCCGGCGCCAGCGGCGGCCGCGGCAGGGCCAGTCGGGAGAAGTACCGGAATCCCTGCCTCACGATGCACCAGCCGTGGGCCTCGCTCTTGGTCCATGGCATCAAGCGCATCGAGGGGAGATCATGGCCAGCTCCTCTTACTGGTACGAAGCTTAATCTTTTCCTCTTTGATCTCCGCTTCTATGTTCCAGTCTTGCTTGTAATCGTAGTTAGTGTTCCTGATCCATACTAAACCAACAAAGTAGTCTTATTCTTGTTCGAATTCAAGAATCCCATGCAATATCCATCCCGCAAATTGTATTGCTTTCTTGATTCTCGCTGAGCTATGCCCTAGTTGATGTGAATTTGTGGTTTTCTTCTATTCTTGGACGATTATTCTTTGTTTATCTTGTTGAAGCTGTTTTTCACCCTTGAATTGGCTGTTGATTGCGTGCTATAACTGATGCTTGTATTCTTTTGAAGGTCGACTTTGGATTCATGCTGCATCGAAAGTTCCGGATGCAGAAACCATCAAAGCAATGGAGGAGTTCTACAGGGAAATATATGCCACTAATGGGATCACTGATATAAAGTTTCCAGAGCACTATCCGGTCTCACGACTTCTAGGTATGTAACGGATGCCTCGCTTTCTTACTATTTTATGGTTTGATCAGTTTCCAGATAAAGATTCGCCGACTTGGTATTAGATCTTGTAGGGATACCATCTTATTATAGTGTCTGTGCATGGTACAGTATGGTCAAGTTTGCATGCCAAGTAACAGTATGGGATGGTACCATATACCGGTTCGGTATCGGTGTGGTATGGTATGGTCTGTATGAGACCAACTGGTACGGCAAACCTTGCTTTACATACTTGACAACTTTATTCAGCTATTATCTTCAATGAGATTTAATAATTTAGATGGTCTGCAGTTTTCAGATGTGATGTAAATTAACTGGATTGGAGATCACAGCATATGAGATATACACCATGTTATAATTTTTAAAACCCCCAGAATATACTAGGGACTAGGGCTAACATATCAATGGTTTTTGTAGATTACAATATCAAAAAATCTGTCTTGCAATATGCTTAAAATATCTGAACTTAAGTATTAAAGCATAGCCAGTCTGCTTTTAGCTTGGTTTCATGGGATTATATGAGAAGAATAAAACAAGTTAGCCTGTGATGTTGGGTTTGAGTTGAATCTTTCTAAAGTTTCTTCAAATGTTGTTTAAAACATCATTATTACATTCCCATCCGATCTTTCTCGCAGAGAAACTGTGGCTCTGGGATGATGAGTCGTCTTAAAAGTGTTGCATATATGTGTTTCCTTGCTTATTTGCTTTATAATTCTAAGTTGTTTCAGCTATATAGCAGCTTCTGTCTTTTGACTGTATAACAGCTTCTATCTTATGGTTTAGAAGATACGTCTGTTAGAACTGTTTACTAGGTTTTTGGTAATCACACTTAACTGAGAATTCCCATTTATTTGCAGTTTTTTTCATTTATAATTTATTCTGATCGCCATTTTTCTACATAAAAATGGAAATCTGACAATGGAAAAGGAAAAGGTAATTGCACAAAAGGCTTCTTGTTGACAATAAGAAAGAAATACTATTTAATGCTTTCAATGGTAAATTTGATATGTCAATTCAAACCTTTTCTGTAGTTTTTGAACATGATCTATAAATCGGCTGTTATAAATTGAAGGAGTTATAGACTTGTAGCGAGTTCTTTCCTAAATAGCATTTTATTCATGATATGTCCTTCACTTAGGTGGTATTTGAATATTGGAAGATCTTATGGGCTTGAGAAGATCTTCTCTATGGGTACTCCATGTGACTTTGCATGCAAAGCAAAGGCATCCAAGGAGGAGGCAGCCGGCAAGTGCAAACTATCTCTATTTTTCAGGGATAGGATAAACACCTTTCAAATGGATTCAATTATCCGAGAAATAAGGATTAGTTGTGCTGGCATGCTGTCCCATCTCTTTAAACTACTCCTCACATGTGCTTAGAAAAAAATGCTTACTTAGAAGGCTTTATCAGGCTAATAAGATCTTCTTGTATCCAAATGCCCTCTTAGTCTATCCATATACTTTATATCAAAAAAGTATGTTTTTGTTGTGAACCATGCGATGTAGGAATTCCTACTCCATCATCTTTCAATTTTCTTGTTCCTTACAATTCAAGCTTCAAACTCATCTTTGTGTGTGTGTTGGAGGGGGGGGGGGGGGGGATGTTCACTCAAGCGTATAAGTGATGCCTGTATACTTAAACTTTTTCCACCATTGGAGGATGTCAATTTAAGATACATGTTTGTATTGCTTAGCTATATAAAACGAGATGGCTCTTGTGAGTAGGAGGGTGCGTATGAGTAAGATAAATTGGATGGAGTTTCTGTGAAAGGATCCAAATATGCTTGGTTCTTTCATAGACCTAGCAGTTGACGATGGTATAGTGGATTTTGGGGTCTTTTGGACTTTTGGTGTTTCAATGATAGGATTAGTAGCAAAAGTAGTATAGCCATAAGAAGTGTGCTTATATTTTACTTTGTGTTGTGGTTTATGCTTCCATTTTTTTCTTTGTTTAATATGCAATATAATTTGTTGATTGATTTATGTAGACTAGTTATAATGCCATGCGCTTATGCATGTGAATCCAATAACTAATAATCTATAACCTATGCTAACTGCCAAGCATATTAGTTGTAATAAATTGGTAGTTATAGTTGCAAGAAAGAAAAACTTTAATAAAGATCATGCTTTTCCATGAAGACCATTGATTCATAAATCATAACTCTTAATGTCAAGTGATGATATAGAAATATATAGAGATTATTGTATAATAGTATTTCATCTACTTCACCTTTTGAGTAAGATGAGTTCAGGTCATAGAAAGAAAATTTAAAACCATGATCTTCATTAACGTCAAAGTGATACTTTTAAGTATAAAACAACAAATAAGATCCATGATCAGTAAGAATCACATGTGAATCTAGTAAGAATCACATGCGAATCTCTGTTTCTGTATACTATTATCTCTTGTGGATGGCCAAGATGCAACAATTTAGAAAAAGAGGCATATAATGCATAGAAATTCATGTCAAATACCACATACACTAAATGGCCAATAAAGTGCTTTATGGATACTTCAATCCATATGCTTCTTTCGATGCTATAGTCTTTCAAGGCTAATATCATCTCATAATTCATATGCCATGTTAGACATCTTGCATTTGTAACTTTGTTGTTCTACCTTTCACATTACTTGTCAGTGCATCAGATATTCTATAACAGATATTATGTCCATGTCCATGTTGGTATCTGGTTGTCCTAGGTTAGCTCTCTCTCTCTCTCTCTCTCTCTCTGTGACTCACTCTCTCATTTCAATGCATGCATAAACTCTTACCAAAAAAAAGGACTTCAATTTTGGGATGTCTGGCTTACCTCAAGAATCTAAACCTTTGCATGTCTGTGGTCTCATTCATATGATGACTAACATCTCCAACTAATTCTACCTTTTACCAACAACTGTTCAGTTAGCTGGTTGCTATCTTCCTCTCCAAGTGAATGTCCTCGAGTTCAAACCTTAGTAGTGATGTAACCACCATATTCTTTAAAAAAAAAAGAAAATAAAAACAAATGTACCTTTTTTTTAATAAACTCACAAGACCAATGCTGCAAAGTGTGATCAGTGGAACCAAGCAAAACACTGTCCAAACTTGTGAAGATCCTTTCTTGAATTGGTGAGAAGTTGGGAGGCTCTATAGGAGAAAGTTTCATGAGGCACTCACCATCTGGTTGAATATTGCAACTTCATATGGATAAATTTATTATGCATCCTGTTTGTCAAGAGTTATAATTGGTATAACCAGTGAAGAAAACAAAAGTTAACATTTGTATTATATCCCACTTGTAAGGGTTTCAACTAGTCACAAAAACCAAAGTAGGGTAATTTACTTGGAACCTAGCTAGAGATGGTTAGAAGGGATCCATCTATTGAGAATAGAACATTATAAAGGTATTTTGACAGGAAATATATATGTCCTACTACTTAGTTATCATAGGGGTATCTGGGAGAGGTGTATTTTGGGAACGCAATAGTTAAAAGGGATCCCATTCATCGAGCCTAAAATATTCTAGGCATATTTTGGGAGGAAAGATATATTTTAGTTATCATAGGGGCATTTGAGGAGGGACATATATTGGGAATGGGAAAGCTTTCACATAAGACATTGGAATACATATATAGATTGTAGGATTTGGTGACTCTCTACTTACCATTTTAAATAACTCAAGGATGTTGGCATAGTCCAAGTGTGAGATAAGACATTAGATACACTTGGTTGCAAAGTGTTGCTCCAATTTTTTATAGATCATTCTCATTTTAGAATTTTCCTGGCCAAAATTTTCATTTGGCCATAAAGGTTTTTCTCAAAAAAATGAGAGAAACACCAAACATTAGAAGCGATCAATATGTAAGATCAAGAGGGAAAAAAGCAAGTAAATCTACTCATTGATTTCTCATAGGCAATGAGGTTTTTCATTCTAGCAGCATGAAAGATATTCTAAACTAGGTTTCAGCAGTAACTATATATATTACTTCATTAACTTAATAAAGTTTATTTAATCTTCATGGTTCACCAAACCGCACTAGTAAACTGTATCGGCATCCTATTGGTGTGGTTCGAGTATTCGATTCAGAATATTGACAAAAATAAAGGGAGGAAGAAGGAAAGAGAGAAAGAGAGAGGGGGCAGAGAAGTAGAGGAAAAGACCGATGGTAGCTCATTGAGGCCGCCAAAGGGCCATTGAGGCCTTAGGAGCTTCGCCCTCCTCTAAAGAGAGGAGAATAGAGAGAGATATAGAAGGAGAGTGAGGGATAGCAATGGAAGAAAGGGGAGGTGGTGTGGAGGCTAGTGGTGGCCATCGAAGGGAGAGAAGAGAGAGAGAGAGATAATAGAGAGGGAGAGGGAGGGAGAGAAATGGGAGGAGGAGGAGGAGGCAGTGGGGACTCCGGTGGTGGTTGTTGGAGGGCCATTGAGGCCCCTGCATGGCCGGATCCTCTCCCCATGGCCTCTATAGGGTTGAAATAGGGGCAAGCCACACCTATTTCATCATGTTTATTTATTTATTTATTTTTGTGATTCTTGACTTCATTATGCATCATAAAAAAAATTAAATGTGATGAAACAGGGGTGGGTCATCCTTATTTCGATCCATTGGAGGCCGCGGGGCGAATCTGGCCGTCCGGGGGCCTCGACGGCCCTTTAGCAGCCACTGCAGCCTCTTCGCTGCCTCCTTCCATTTCTCATCCCTCCCTCCTTTATCTCTCTCTTTATTCTTGTCTCTTTGGAGGAG
This sequence comes from Elaeis guineensis, assembly GCF_000442705.2. Lineage (NCBI taxonomy): Eukaryota > Viridiplantae > Streptophyta > Magnoliopsida > Arecales > Arecaceae > Elaeis > Elaeis guineensis. Next base: position 96,962,886 of record NC_026003.2, read on the forward strand.
GGCGGAGCTGCAGAGGCCTCGACAGCCCTCCTCCAGCGGCCACTGCAGCCTCCTTCTCCTTCTCTCCCTCCCTCCTTCTCTCTCTCTCTCTCTTCCTCTCCGATTCTCCTCTGCTTTCTTTTGCCATGTTAGTTCAGATCTGGTAATGGAGGCAGACCAAATTGTACCACCAATTGGCCAACACGGGTTCTGATTCTGATTTGGCTGACCTTGAATCTTATGTTTTTTGAAAAATATGGTGGGGATGCTAAGAGTGGAACTATAAATCTTTGTTTGGAGAGTTTTTTTTTTTTTAGGTTTGTAGGGGGAGCAAGACATGCATGCTCTTAAAGACAGAAACCATCTACTAAAATGCTGTATTTATTTTGATTAAAATTTTCTACCTCTAATAATTAAACAAAAAAAAATCATAGACTTGCTTATCAATATAAACATAGATTCAATTATCTAATAGATAGACTCCTCTTTGGTCTTCCCCCCTATGAAATTCGTGTAGAAGAATGTGATAATAATAGCACAACTAATAGAAAAAATCAAGTGAATGGAAGAATTAATTATCTCTTTTTATATGAATGATTCAGAAGTATATGATGGCTGTCTCAAAGATGATCAAACCAAAGTAAATAGTGATTTACAAAATTTAAAAGGATATAAATTTAATTATGATAGTAATTAAGTACAAAAACAAAAAATTGGAAAGGCCAAGGAAAAGCTATATTAACTATGTAACAAAAAAAAAAAAGAAAATATAGTGTTTTAAAATATAGTGCATCAGGCTGCATTTACAGCAGCATATGCCATGCAGTACGCGAGCTGCACTGTATTGTATGTGGTGACTATATGTGGTCATATTGTATATCGGCTGAAAAGTAGTTATGCAGCCATATATGTGGCTCAATTAGTATAGTACGACCGCATATGTGGCCTGCAAAGCATTACGGGGCCAAGCACGTGGTTCACTTATATGTATGTGTAGATGGAGCATTTTCAAGCTGATGATTAGACTGGATGTAGGTTTTAATTATATCATCACAACTGCTACTAATGTCAAGTTCACAAATTTTTTTAACTTGAACATAACAAGGAAATTAGTGAATATGGATGGTGGTTGTAATATCTGGCATGCTAGAAGCTGAAAACTTATTGTATACCATTCCCATATCTGATATTGGTCATACACACATGCATGTGTAGTATATATACACATACATACATGAAGATGTAGATACATATGTATGTTCATACATAAATACACATTTACATGCCATGTACAAACTACAAAGTGCATATATAGCTTTTCTTTTTCTAAAACCTCTATCAGATTCGCATATGGTTATAGATGTTAATGCACTATCTGAATAGGGATATGGATATTCATTGTCTTTAAATACAGATTCTGCTATCTGGACAAGAATTGGAATATCAATATAAAATATGGTTGTTTATTAATGTTTATAATGTATTTAATTTTTAATTTTTTCATATGTTTTTCCACTTATGTTAAATGCTGGCTTTTTAATATACTTTCTTGATTTTTCCCTTCAAATTTGTTACGTTAGACTCGTATATGTCTATGCATGAAGCAGTATGATATTTGGATATTAGCTATTAAAAACCAATCTGGAAATTATTAAAATCCAAATTGTAACTGTATTTATTAAAAACAATTGGGGCAAGGTTTGCTATACCAGATGGTACTATACCATATCAGATGTACCGTAAGATACCGGTACAAAATCAGTGTGCCATCTTAACCATACCAATATAGTACATCTTGCCTTCTTATATCGTGCACTGACACTATAATAGGATGGTATCGGTATACGGTCCAGTACCGAGATAGTGAACCTTGGTTGTGTGCTTATATTTTATTTTTTGATTGATATCCACATCCATTTTTATACCTGCTGGATAAAAGCAAATATGATGTGGATATGAAAAAGTCGACACATAAGCGTTCCATTTTCAGAGATAGTGTTCATGACTTCATGTTTTATGAAACAAAGCAATTGATTTGATATGCACTATGAGTTGGAAATGTATTGCCATTTGAAGTTCTCCGTGAAAATCTTGTGCAACTAATTGACTATGTTTCTCATTACAGGTTGTGTTGAAGTGGTAGGCTGCCTTAAAAGTGAAGAGCTGGTGTGTTGGGAGGCATTACCTGAATCGGTGGGATCTCAGTTTTATTAACTCTTTTTCTGAAATTGTCTTGGTGTGGTCATATTTAATCTGAGAAACAACTAATTTGTTTCGGTTTTTTTTTGGTCTAATCAATGTGATTGTCGGTTACAGGTAAGGCTAGAAGGCCTGACAGACTTCTGCTGGCTCTGTCAGAACCCACAGGTACATTTACGCATCATTCAGTAATATTATCTTCTATTAAACAGAGAGCTTTAATTCTTTTTAGGGTTTTTTGCCCTTCAAAAGTAACAGTCAATCATTTTCATTTTTACATGATAGAAAGTACCTTTACATTACAAAACGTTTCAGACTTTAAGAGCCTGATACGTTGAGAGTTTTGCTCAACTAACTTTCTGTTACTCAATGCAGAAACTGTTAGTTCCGTTTGAAATGCGAGGTTATCAGGGTGTTTATAACCTGGAAAAAAGGGTACCATACTAAGTCTGCTGTTTATTTGAAGGAAAAATTCTCCTTGCATTATTTTTCTATGCCTTTATTCTCACAGTGTTGTAACAATTGCATCTACTTTTTGCCTTTTTGGAATAGATCTATGAGGCAGCAGTAAGAGGTCTTTGCCCTGTGCAATGTCCTCAACCAGTGAAGTTTCCACTGCCGGATCCCCAAGATCCTTTGTCACTGAGGCCAGGATCTCTTGCCTCATACTTCAGCAGTTCTAAAACATCCACAGGGAGACACCACCTAGTGTTAGTGCTGCAATAGCTGGTGCACGGGCTGCAGCTGCACAGTTTTCAAAGAAAGATCAGAGCAAAGGAACCAGTAGTAATCAAATTGACGTAATTCAAAAAAGTGAGCATGAATTCACAGGAACCAGTCTCAATATAACTACGGAGGATGGAAGGTTGTATTGGTTCCCAAATGGAAGGTCACATCGGGGCTACCAGACCCGTAACCATAAGGAACAGAAGACCACCCCAGAAAACAGAGAACATAGCAGAGGCCGCACTAAGGAATTTAGCAGCGATCTTATTTTACAACCTGGAGCTTCTAGTAAGGTCAGTAATGTATCTTAAACTGTTGTGATTATTCCACTGAATTACTGAATGATTAAAGGTTATGATGTCAGGCCACTTCTAATATCTCCACTGTTTTTTGTTTCTGAGTAATCTTTCAAAATGACCAAACTGTTTTTTTAATAATTAAAATTGAAGGAGTGGTCTTACCCAACTCATTGAGATAATGAATCAAAGGTACAGCTTATGTAGTAGGTACAAAGACTTCAGAGTACACAATAAAGAAACCTCAAAAAAGAACCTAGTACAAAGAATCAAAAACCTCCTTTACACAATGCCAGAATGAATGTTTGATGCATCCTGATAGATACTAAGACTCCCATCACTTCTAGATTATTTTGATAGCATGCATAGAATCCAATGCCTAGAAATATATACGATGGCTATGAACATTGACAATTTGTCTGTGCAAAAATATTGTGCATTCATACACACATATTTCAGTATGATGGGTACATGCACAGATATATTTTATGTATTTCACTATATGGGGTATATCAAGTAGAGTGCAAGTTTGAAACACATACATTTCTTGTATGTTTATTACCCAAACCTACATATGTTTTCCAAATTTCAGAATAATGGGTACATGAACACAGATATAGTTTACGTATTTCAGTATAATGGGTAATGGAATAGAATGCAAGTTTGAAACACATATATATTCTTATATGTTTGTTAACTGAACATGCATATATTTTACATATTTCAGCATAATGGGTATGTGAACACAGACAGGTAATCAGTACAATGGGTATATGAAGAGAACGCAAGTTTGAGACACATATTTTAGATATTTCTGTATAATAGGTATATTGATGAGAATGCAAGTTTGAAAGACACGCTCATGCATGCACATATTTTATGTGATTCATTATCATGCACATATGTTTTCTTGTAGTGTAATGATATAAGATTTGAGAGGGCTGGTGAGTATGGCACTCCCTCATCATCCACCGGCAAGTCTGCCTAATTCTTTCAGGTTCTCTTATTTTAGATAAAGCACTGATTTAAAAGCGGTCCTCATTTTAAATATGAAACTCTAGGGGCAGGAGATCTTTTCCATGCAATTCACTAGCACACTTTTCAACTTTAGAACACTTTAGAAGAGCATGGCCCAAGTTTAGCAGGGCATAGAATATATAGGCGATAAATTGTTACACCAGTTCTTTGACCTTGTATTGCTTCTTTGTTTACACAATCTACCGAAACACTCATTTGGATATATAAATCAGATGCCTCTGCATGAAACTTTCATCCGTGCTCATCATCATCATCGTTCAAATATGTGCAGCTACTTGTGGCTTTCATTTCATTTTATTGACTTTGAGTTCTCAGCTTTTTGCAGCAGCATTGGAAGGACTGAAGTTGAATTAACTATCTGGCTTGCTGTTGAGAGCTTTCGGAACTGACAGAGTAGTGCATCCCTTTTTTATTTTGAACAGTGGATTATGTGAAGTTGCTCGCATAGGTGTTGCTGCACCCTAAAAGTATTTACAAAAGGCTTTTGAGTTGTTCCTATACCGTTGTATAGTTTCTTGCCCATTGTTTATCAGTATCTAGTAAGTTTAGGTCCCTGTGTGTTTTAAATTCGAGCATTTAATTTTGCTTATCGTGTAAGTTCCCTGCCATAATTGGGATAAAATGGTGGTAGGTAGCAACAGTCCACTGAATTATGGTGTAATTTGATGTACACGCTGTCTTAAAATTATTTAGGAATCCAAAATTTGTTTGATCCAGGCTTACTGATGCGGAGAGTTTTCTTCTCTTGTCGGTTGTTGTTCAAAATTGGGCATGGTAAAGTTTTATACGACTATTTTGAAAACTATACACAAAAGCTAAGGTCAATGCGCATGCAGAGCTGTCCTTAATTGTTAATTTGTTGCAAGGGGGGAGCCATTGGTGGAGAGCAGTCTCCAATTTGAGCTGGGGCACGATGTAGAATTCAAATTTGTCAAATATGTGGATGGATGAAACCACAATTTTCTTTTTAATGATATATCTATTTGAAGTCAGATTCCTCTAGATTGAGTCGACGATTGTTTTTGGGATCATGCGGAAGCTTGCCGCTGATGGTCGTTTCTTCATTAAAAAAAATTAACTGTAGTTTTGAATTTTGATATTATAATTTTTTTTTTCCCTCCACCGCTGTCTGGTTCTGCGTCTGAGCCAATCACCGTGCGCACCGCTGCGTGCGTTTCGTACGGTGCATGGTGCACAAAGAAGTTCTCTTATAATTACTTGGGTTACGGTTTTGACCATGGGAAATGCAAGGTAGTATCGATGTGATTAAGAGAGTTAAGAAGAAAGCTAGGAGAAGAGAAGACGATGGTTATAGAAATATTTTGGTGTGCGTGTTGACGAATGCGCGTGCATGCAGCTGTGCGCATGCATGGGCGTGGACATGTGCATCAGTGCATGTGTGTGTACGTATGCGGGTGCGCTTGCATGTGCGCGCATGCATGTAGGAGTGAGGGCACGTGCGTGTTACGCCTGTGCATGCATGTGTAACTATTGAATGAACCCGCACACCTTGTTGCTTTCAGGCCTCAGGCCTCCCACCAAAAGAATAAAAAAAGGCCACAGAAATTCTTGGCTTTGACTTGGCCTTTTTGATCCAATTCTCTCTTCTTTAAAAAATTATCACCCTCACAAATCATGTTACACGTTATTACTGCCAAATACCGAACCAACCATATATCCCTGGTAGGGAATCATATGCAGTTGGGCCCATAGCTCCCACATCCCGAGCAAGTTCATCGCACCCAAAGAACAGTACGTACACGAATGTATGCAGGAGCTGTCATAACTCAGATAAATGAGGTGATATCTGGTGTGAGTTCGAACTGAAGGATTCGTTTGGAGATTTAGGAGGAATAAAGTTTTGGGCGATAGTTGAATTGTTTAGCATGGATTGTGTGGCTGTGAACGGGAGTCCACTGTTGATTTGGGGGTAGGCCCAGGAGTGATCAATATTTGTATGCTTGCAAGCACATCCTAAGAAGAGTAGATGGGGTAAGCAAAGCTGATGGATGCAGCGCCTGCATTTGTAGACCGAGCAATGTGGTTTGCTATGAGAAGCTTCATATCCTTGATGATAATCTAGATGACAATGATAAGATAGAGACATTGGTGTGTAACATCTCTTGCTCAATTGAGAGTGCCTACAACTTCTTTTTGAGGAGCTCCAGGCACCACAAGCCCCCCTCAAGTTGACCTAGGTTGGATCGCCAACTTCCCCCATATATGTTAAGTGCAGAGGGGTTTGAAGCAATGATCCTATCTCTTTCTTGTCCTTTTTTTACAGAGCCTTTCTTGAGTGTAATTAAGCAAGACTTTTGCAATGTATTCCTGAGAGTTCTATTCTTCTTCAAAGGAAATCCACTGCATCACCTACTCTCTTATTGCGCAGATTCCAAGACAAAGGGAAAAAAATAGACTCATTTCCTTCCCTCTTTAATTTTTTTTTGATGAACTTGGAGACTAACAGGCACTTAACCCAGTAGTCACCAGCAATCTTATTGATAATAAAATAATTACAGAAGGTAAGTTACATAGGGGAAAATATAAAAAACAAGAGGAAACATATAGAGTCATAACTTCAGTGACAAATTTTTATGACTTGTCCTTCCCTCTTTAATTGATCAGGCACAAAGGATGATGTATTTTATACTGGTATCTACATGTCCATGAGATTATTTCCTACTTCTACTAAAAGTAGAAAGGTGTCTTATGCAAGTTAGGCTTTGAGAAGGCTTTTTACAATGCCAACTGAGATTTTCTTCTTACCCTTCTTCGAAAGTGGCGTTTTGGTGCATGGTGGATTAGATGGATCTGGAACATACTAACTTTGGCCAAAGCTACAATGCTAAACAATCAACATTACCTTCACCAAGCGATGAAATCATATTTGGCAGTTGTATAAATGAGAAACAAATTTATTGGTATTGTTGTGAATTGGGCGATTCCTCCATATTTACAATGTCTTAGGTTCAAATTTTTTGCGGTGCATCACTTAGTATTTGGGGTTGGCTAAGTTAACTAGTGGACACTTCCTTCCCTCCCTTCCTCTGTGGTAAAAAAGCTAAAAAGGTCGCCTATGATTTGAACAAAAATCATACGGGGCAACACTCTTTATATGCCACATTTCTTCCTTCTCCCATCTTAAAGAGAAAAATCTAAAAAAATTGAATAGGATAAGATTTCTTCTACTAACGACGTCTATCATAAGTTAAAAAAATAAAAATAAGAATTTCATGCTCCAAGAGAGACCGTGTGCATCTTCTTTCTTCTTCGTTAAGCCTTTCTCATCCTCAAGTCTTTTTCTCCTCCTATAAATGTGAAGTTATTAGTAGATCGATATATATTTTCTAAAATATGGTGTTCACTAGTATACTGACCAAATGATATATATTTGTTGACTTCTTGATATATACTGTAAAGCTTCTTTGATACACATCCAATAATAATCCGGTATATACCTATAGATAAATCGATATATAATTTTCAAAATATAGTATTCACTAATGCACAATATATGGTCAGGTGATATACATCTAGTGAAGTATTCATCTAATGTTCTAATATATACCTCCAAATAAATCAATATATAGTTTATGAATACAGTATTCATCAGTATATAGTACATGGCCAAGTGGTACATACATTTTGATTTTTTGATACAAATTGTAAGCTTATTTGTTGCATATTTAATAGTAATCCAATACATATCTGCAAATAAATCTATATACCATTCACTAGTACATAATATATGGTTAAGTAATATACATCTAGTAAAATAATAATGTAATATTCTAATATACACCTCCAGATAAATCAATACATAGTTTTTATAATATGGTGTTCACCCCTACACAGTATATAACTAAGTGATGTATGCTCATCTGTTTCTTGTTACATACTGTAAGCTTCTTTAATACATATTCAGCAGTAATCCAATACATATTTATAGATAAATCAATACATTATTTTTAAAATATGGTGTTTGCTAGCATACAATTTGAAATTAGTTAATATACACATAGCAGTATAGTCATCAATATCTCAATGCATATCTTAAAGTAAATCAATTAACCTATTGAAGGAGGAGAAAGAAACTCGGGAGGCTAAGAAAAAAGCTCACAGATAGGAAAGATGGCTTGATGAAAAAGAGAATAGATTTGAAAGCTTGATGAGGAAGAAAGAGGATGTGGATGGTTTTTCTCACAAAAGATTTCTTTATGTGCCATTTTTTTTTTTTTTTTTAAGTTATGGGTTAATGGACTTTGTTAGTAGAAATTCTTTTGTCTATATGTAAATTTTTTTTTTAAGATTGGAGAAAAAGAAACCATAGTATAAAAAGAGTTCCATCCTAAATGATACTCTATAGTGCCCACCCCATATAATTTTTGTTCTATATTTCAATAGGTCATTATATGACAATTACTCATCATGATGGAGAAAGTTTGTAACAAGATTAATGCTCCCACATTTCTTGGAAATTTGATGTATATGCAAGTCTACATCCCTAGGCAGAGGAATTTTCTATAGCCTAGAAATGGGGTAATATGGGTGATTGGTTTAGGATGAGTCAATTTCTAATGTATATAATCCACCATTGGCTACGGAAATTACATTGTTCATAGATGGGCCAGCATAAGTAGCATTTGGCTGGAAGCAAAATTTTTTGTGCACTATGGGCGGTGTAGAAAATCCAACGTAGAGTACACCATCTCGTCTGATTGATCGATTTAGTCATTACTTTCCAATGTGCATTTAATGCTTATAGGTTGATTTTTTTATTTAAAAATTTTATATGACGAAAATATTCCTACTTTTTGAAAAAAATTATGACATCCCGTAGTGAATATAACTCAAGATGTTATAATATGGCCTAAGATATTATAATATCAGAGGGATATTTTTTTCCAACCACTTTTCAATGCTTATTTAATGCATGCAAGTCAGTTTTTTTGTTTGAAAATTTTGAATGACGAAAATATCTCTATTCTTTAGAGAAAATTATGACATCCTATGCATATTATGGACGCAGGATATCATAATATTGCCACAAGATGTCATAATTTTTTCAAAAAGTAGAGACTTTTTTGTCATACAAAATTTTTAAATGAAAAAATCGATCCGCAGGCATTAAATGCATGTTGAAAAGTGGTGACTATATATCCAATCGGACAAGATGGTGCACTTTACATTGAATTTTCTACATTGCCCATGATGCACAAAGAATTTCTCGTCTTCATTACATTCGTCATCGTCGTCTCATCTTTGTTATCATTATCATCAATATTATTATAATAATTATTGGATGCAAAAAGGGCCTACATACGCCACCTCTGGCCCAATATTTGGCCCATTAGATTAAGACGACCAGCTTATAGCTCTTTTTTCTAGGATATTTTCTTTTTGAATATTTATCTCAAGCTCTGTCAGACAATTTCTCTGTCGAGTGCATATTTAGTATGAATTTTACTACGATGCCTCTTTATAATATTTTATTATAAAAAATATTTAAGACATTACAACATAATCATTTGTTTTTGATATATTTAATTTTTTTAGTCCTTTCTTCTTGCTCACTACCTACCTCTCCATCGTCGCATGTCTTCCCATTGCCCACCTTCCCACCATCGGCCTCTTTGTCGCTCACCTTTCTGCCACTACATGCCATCCCCTTCCTCCTCTGCCCACCTCTTTGGTACTCGGGTTTGCCACTGCATGCCACCCCTTATCCTCCGCCTCCTCCGTCCATCTTTCTGCTATCACAACCATCCCCTTTCTTCTCCTTTGCCCACCTCTCCACTGAACAGGCCCACCCCTTGCCTCTCCACCACCTTATGCCGCCCCCTTCCTCTTCCTCCTCCGTCCATCTCTCTGTCGCTCGCTTTCTCATCCTAACATGCACCCTCATTCATTCTCTTCTTCCGTCCACCTCTCCATCGCTCATCTTCTCATTACCACTTTTCTCCTCTTCTTTTGTCCATCTCTTCGTTGTTTGGGCCCACTGTTTCCTTCTTTCTTCTCCATCGTTTGTCTTCCTACAGCCATATATTGCCCCCTTCTTCCTTCTCGTCCATCGTTTGGATCTGCCACTCACCCCCCTGCTACTATATGCTGTCCCTCGATAGAAAGGATGGTACTCTATTAAGGAGAAGGGAAGGGGCATGACTTTTAAAATGCCTTACCAATTTTTTTGATTTTTAGATTACATCTAAAATTCGAGTTATTTACCATACCGGCTATACACATGGCTAGTTAAAATTGATCACTGATAAATAGATTAGTGCCATTTATCTTAAAACAGATCACTAGAAAAAAATTAATAATAAAATTATTAAAAAGGACTTTAGAGTACCATAGTAAAATTTTATTTGATATAGATTCCTCTTACAGGTGGGGTTGTTTGCAAGTAACGAGGGAAAGCCCTTGAGCCCGGCATCAACCAACTCAAGCAACAGTTGTTGGCATGTAATCATATACCGTTAGCAGTAAAGGTCAACAAATGGGGGAGCATGGACAGGTTTTGAACAAAGCTTACCCCATATTTTAAATGAGATTGATTTGATGACTAAGCTAGAAACAATATAAATATCATCTTATGCAGCCGGCTGAATCTAACTTTGTCTAATAAAATTTTTATATATTTTTACCATTAAATTCTGAATATTAATTTGAGTCTTTTGGTGCAATTGTCCCTCGCATGGTGCTCAAAATTTAGGTTATTATTCATCAGTTCCACCAATAATATGTCCATCAATCCCCTCAAGGGCTGGGATATGCTCCACTACACATTCTCTCTCTGATGTGATTGAGACCCACAAACTGATCCAGAATCTACCACCATAAACTCTTCACTTTACATTACAAACAGCTAATGGATTGCATTAGGAAGAAGCAAGACACCGAAAACGCTTAATATTACATTTTTGCCATCCAGGGAGTCAAAAAGAAAATAGTTCCCCCTAGATTGAACAATTGAAGGAAACAAGAAGCGGAGTTCTCTACCTCATTGTCCCTTAAAACCAAAGGAAAAAAAAAGAAAAAAGGAGAGAGAAAAAAAAGGAAAGAAAGATATAAGGAAACAAGAAAGGAATTGGAAACAAAGAGAAACTACAGAGAAAGATCATACAAATAAAGAGAACAAAGTCAAGATAATTGAAGTGGTTCAGCTTCACCAAGGGCCAGCAACCTCTGATTGCCTTAGAAGCTCCTCCAGGTACTCTGTCCCCAAGTCCTCCAACTCCACCACACTCTCTATGCTCGCCTCCCTCCCCTTCCCTTTCTTCCCCATAGACTTCCTCCTCATGGAGTGCCTCCTCTTCAGCGCCACCACCGGCGACACCCCCTCCTCCTCCCCATACTTCATCCCCCTCAGCGACTCCCGGACCCGCTCCACCGGAAAATTCAGCACCGCCATCGATCCCCTCATCGAGAACGCTGCCTGGTCGTAGGCCAACGCCGCGGCTTCTGCGCTGTCAAAGGTTCCAAGCCACACCCTAATGCCGTGCCGAGTCGAGTCACGAATCTCCGCTGCGAACTTTCCCCACGGCCTGCGCCTCACCCCTCGGTAGCTCTGCTCTTTGGTGCCATTCCCTGCCTTGCTCTTCGAGTCCACCTCCTCTTCTTTGGGCTGGTTCGTATTGGAGTCGCTAGCATCCGACGACGACGAGGCCTTCGCCAGCATGTCGAGCAGGAGCATCTCCTCGGAGTCATTCACGTCGAAGGGGAGGGGCTCTTGCTCGGAGTAGAAGAGCCTGTGGCCCCACGGGAAGGACTCCGGCGAGCCGATGGAGGATTCCGGCGAGTGTTGATAGCTTGTGGGGTAGAAGAAGGAGGAATCCATTGGGAGGAAGAGCCAACGTTTCTTCCTTTAGTTCTCCTTGAAGCTAGTTTGGAACTCTCTCTTGCCTAGTGGAGAACCGCAAGCCCGCCCCTTATTATACTTGAATACGGGGAGGGTTTTGGAGGGGAATGGCTGCAACAGGTGACATGGAATTTGGGTGGGGGGGGGGGAGGTGTTGGCATGGGGCCCAGGCGGGCTGGGGGGGGTGGGGCCCCCATAGACGGCCAAAAGGGCACGTGCGTCAATCTAGGACGGCGGCCAGGTCAGATAGGCATCCGGTGAGAGGTGACATCCATGGTAGCAGGGGCTTTTGGGGCCTTTTGGCTCAACCGGAGAGCCACGTAGCTGGGGCAGTTGGAAGGGTTGGGACTTGGGAATTTTACTCTCTCTCTCTCTCTCTCTCTCTCTCTCTCTCTCTCTGTGGGTAAAATGCTATGTGCCTTCGGGGCTTGAATTATTATGGGGGACACTGAGTAGTTGGACAACCTTAATTCAAGGCGGAGTGGATGCCATGGTACGCAACAGGGAGCAAGAAAGGGACTCCCAACCATTAATTCCAAGTTTCAAACCCAGAACCTTCCTCGTCCTTCATTTTTTAGCCTAGTTCACCAGAAATCACATGGTATGAGAAATAGTTGTTTCACACTAAATTTTCATTTAGAAACTTTACCATTCTTCAATAAAATCCTATGATTGATGGTGTGAAATCAAGCAATATGATTATACGTCTTACATCAAAAATAAGAGAGGCAACTTTTGTTTACCTAAATACATAGCTTGGAGTGGGCGAAAAAAATGATCTGGATGCCAGTTAACCATTAGTGATTTGAACCTAATTGTTCGGCTAGACCTCCGATGTTCGTATTACTGACAGTGATTTTTCTTCCAGAGAAAAAATTGACAAGATTCCACCAATCCTGCTGGGGAAATCTGAACACGATTCTTGCATGGAAGTAGATATCAAGCTTTTTTGGCAGCATGCTACTTGTCCCTTTCATTAGCTCGTGCAAGGAACCACGGCTTTTCTCAGTTGAGAAGTCTAGGTTTGCAATCAAATTCCAATTTGTATGATTTTAAGTTGGTAACAACATGTGAAGATAGAGTATTATCTCTTGAATGATTAGTTGCAACCAAATTCAGATGCTATAAACTTAATGGACGGAGCAAAACAAAATCACAAGTCTTCGAAATCCAGCCATCATCATGACAAGCAATGGCAGAATTGGGCCAGATACAGATCCCCTTGAAACTAGAAGAATGACAGGTGGAATTGGAAGTCCTTCCACAACATGGTCTTGGTTGCTCTTGACCTTCTTTGGTGTTAGTGAAGCTGATTAGGGGATCTTTTTTCCTTGGAATTTCTACATGGCTTTAAGAATGACACAAGGCCATTCAAATCTCTATTTTTTCATCTTTTTCCTTCATGCTCATTGATCTAGTTGTCCCTGTCACAACACAGTAACACTATCATTTAGTTGAAAAAACCTACTTATTTTTTTCACCTTTCGGTTTGGAAGAAGTGTATCAGGCAAAATGCGACTAGCTTCCTAACTGCTACAAACCTACACTACAATGGTATGAAACTTAGAATTATTCGGATAGACATCCAAATATTCTCCAATATTCCTGTATCTATAAAATTTATTCTAGGTAAAACTCATAATTGAAAAAAATCTAGCTTGGGATTTGACAGATGCTAATGAGGAACAAAAGTTCTCTTTAATTATTATGTTTACTAGAGAAGTTGATGGATATGAGATAAAGGTTGGACCCGTAATCAGACCATGTCATTTACTTTGGACACGTTTTGATCGCTCTATGGTAATAAAAGGATAGCATTAGAGAAGAAAAGATTCACTCCCCATGTATTATTTTTGTCACTTGGTATTTGCAACTTTATATTGCTTGTATTTTTGAGCTTGACAATTATAAAAGAACAGAACAAGATAAAGCTCCCTGTCACAATCCTCAAACATGACTGCGAGTGGTCCAATTATTCCTCACCACCCCTTGAATAAAGGTTGGCACACTAACTAGCATTGTGAACAACAGTCTCTTGAACCGTTGCACTAGAGAACTAAGGGGCATAAATTGATCGAATTCTAGGCTCGACCTCCCTAATGAACTAGAAACTAGGAAGCCAAAGCTAGCCTAAGCATGTCATGCATACATTTAATGCAGCCGAGTCAAGTAAGGATTATTTCTATTTTTGTAGATCTCATTCTATTTCTTCATTTCGTAACTACGAATCTGGATCCAACTTAGTATTATCAAAATCAGAATCATTTAGCTCAAGTTTACCAATTTCACTATAAAATAAATTCGAGCTACACTTGGGTCGAACAAGATTGGCCTAAAGGTTGGGCCACGCATCTTAAAGCTGTCATTTTTTGCAGGCACAAACCTTATAGCCAACGAAGGACTTATATAGGAGGTGGTCCCCTTGATCCAAAAATCACTAGCATGTCCATATTTTTTGATCAGGGGATTCTTTGAACGCAGTGCTTAAGTTGTTTGGCAGCAAGCCTACCTCCCCTTTGACGTGCACCAGATGCAGAGAACAAGGACACCTTTTCACAACCCTAGGCTGCATATCACATCATGGGACCCTCAGCCCTTGTATGCCATCTAAATGTGTAGGTAGGTGAGGTGGTCCCTTGGACCATCTGGAAGCATAGGGCTTCTAATTAAGGAAGAACTGCGGGAAGCTTCCTAATGAATTAGAGTATCATAAATTCTCCAAACTTGCAAGCATAGGCTCGTCCGGAGGGGGTCCCACCATCAAAGGACAGATGGAGGTTACAAGATTTGGGATAGTTTGACGGTGAGCTCTTCTTCGTTAAGGTGTTCTTGCAAGGGATGGACATTGATGGTGAGGGAGAGGACCATGTTTCCCTTTCCTTTCTTTACCATGCACTTGCATGACATCATTCATGAGAACAATTAAGAAATATCAAGGACAACAACAACAACAAGAAAAAAAAGAACAATAAAGAATTGGATTGATGGTAGACATTGTTTGATCAAGGAGGATTATGTTGACCACGAGCATTGAGTTGACCGGTCAATAGACCAGATTATATGATTAGTTACATTACATACAAAGTTTGCTACCTTAAGCCCAAGGGTTAAATGTTAAAATCCATTTATATAGTGTATGCTTGAATAAAAAGAGAAGAAAATAAATATTTATATTGTTTATCATGTAGGTATATAGTTGCAATATTTTAACAATTTTGGTGAATTACATGAGGATGCCCCCTTCCCCCTTCTCTCTCTCTCTCTCTCTCTATCTCTCTCTCTCTGACCTTTCTTGTGGGAGAAGAAATGAGCCTCATGGTGATCCTTCACTAAGTCTAGAAAAATGATTACTCAAAAAAACAAAATAAACTAATTCAAGAAAATGGAAAGATGATGTCCAGCAAACATATAAAGAGGTTTTTTTTTATTAATTAAAATTGATTTGTTTTAAATTTGCCCACTATGGCTTCCAATGTGTATATTAATCTAGAAATGATGGCTCTGATGAATGTACAATTGAAGTTATCATGAAGATCATGCTAAATAGATATTCATGTTGATTATCGAGTAATAATTCATTTAAGATATCAGAAATAAAAAAGCTAAAAATATGTAATGGAAAAAAAAAGAGAGCTTACACATAAAAAATAGGAGCATGGAGATGAGTTTCATCAGCCGAGTCAATGAGTGAAGAGGTTATTAGATTTGTTTAATTGGATTGTCAGTTTTTTTTTATTCAAGTATGCCTACTAGGGATATGTTAACGGTTGGTGACGGAGAAGACTATATTTTTCTTTTATAGTCATTTTTTCGTGAAATCATGCATAAGAACAAGTAACAATGAAATGGATGGTAGACTTTTATTTTCAGTGACAAATATGGTGAGCATGAGGATTGAACTGGTAAGTCAATTGACTAAAATATACACTACATATAATGGTCATTATTACTTTAGGCTCTAGCATTAAACAATGTAAATTATTTATACCATATCTTACAATGCAAAAGAGGACAAAAATATTCATAGTGTTTATCTATTTTTTAGGTGCAATATTTATATTGTTAATCATGTAGGTATGCATAGTGACGATGTCTAAACAATGGATTTGTTGATACCCATAAGAATGATTTTTCTAACTTGGGAGTTTCCTTGATTGAATATATTCTTTTTAAGGAAAATTTGCCAATGGTCGAGCGGATGAACCTTTTAATAATCATCTAGCAGTTATGCAATTGCATCTTGCCCCAAGTCTGCCTAATCTTTTTTTTTTTTTTTTTTTTTTGTGTGTACGTGGGTGTACGCACGCATGTGTGCTGGTGGGTGGGAATATGCGAGGATAATGTCCCATAATCATAAATAGATATAGCTTCCAATGTATATACCAACTTAAAGTATCTCAAGGGCTAGTTACCATGCAAGAGAGTAAATAAATAGTAATATGGAAGCAATCTATTTATAGTAAGGTTAATTTGTAAGCCACTGACCATCTTGCTTGGTGCAAAAATATTATATAGTGGTTTTTATTATCACCTTTGTTGTTGTCATTATCTTCGTTATTGTTATTTAATGTTGATGTTGCTATTGTTATTATCATTTACTTATCGTAGACACCAAGAAAACACCTTCCAAGTTTGAAGGCCAAAACTTTTAGGACAACTAAGTGAACAACTATGCTATAACCCAATTTATAATGCCTTCACTCAAAAATTATTCATTTTGCAACTTGTCCAATGAATAGGCAACCGTTGTCCATATATGAAAGTCAAGACATTAGAAGTCTCCTTTGGGAGGAGAACCAGTAGTTATTGGCTTCTACTTCTTGAAAATGGATTAAAAAAAAGCGGTCTTTTATAGATTTCCACGTGCAACATTTGGGGATTAGAGTTATTATAATTGACACTATGATTAAATGGATAAAAGACCTAACGTGAGATTGAACTAGAATAGTATTTTCCATGAGATACTATTCTTTATCCAAGGACCCTCAGATTCTGTCTTTACTGCAATTTAGAGTGAACTAGCTAGGTGCATCAATCCTATACCAATTATCATAGTGATATAATGATCAATTTTTTTAAAACTACACATTCTAAATCATCTAGCTAGTTTCATCTACTATATAATGGAAAATCCCAATGCTCAACATGTTCCTATAGGATTTCGAAGCCTCTTATATTGCATCTTTAAGGGAAAAAACATAGGGAAGGGGAGGCAAGTGCATGCTGGACCTCAAGCCTTTCAATTAAAACCAATACAACTATCATTACATTATTTTTATTATTCAATAGCAAATAAAAATAACTAGACAAGAATATTATTGAATGAAGAAAGAGATAAAGCTAATTGAAGCTCTTACATTAAAAAGACAAAAAAAAAAAAAAAGTTAAATATCAAAGAAACAATTTAGATGCTTCCATGGCAAACCGGGCACGCAAGGAAGCTCGTGGGGACACCAAGCACGTGTCCCAATTAGGAAGGAGACGAGAAGGTGGTGGTATAGCGACATGTGGGCTCCTATCCGTTACTTCTTTCGGGACGATGCATGAATCTATGTGGATTATAACTACTTTGGACGTTAGTCCAATGATGATGAAGCTTGGTCATAACTCATGGCTAGCAGGAGAATAGAAAATGGCATCCAAGGATTTGATGGTGCGCGAGAAAATGGCAGACAGCGCTTTCAAAGAATCTTGCAGTGCTGGTGGTCACGCTTGGACCAGGCTATGAGCTAACCAAGCTAGGGTTGGATCAATGGTAAACAAGAAACTTAACCCAGAGGTTAAATAAGAGTTGAGAATCAATTAAAGTCTGACCCTGACCAATAGTATATTAGCACTAACGGTCCCTTAAGAAAGATGTCAGCTATCCCTGAGTAAAAGAGTTGTAATTCTGGATTTGGTGCATGCATATGTGTTTCAAAATTTTTATTTTCTAAATACCACAGTGAAGAATAAGATTAAAATACTTTTATTCTAAATTTTGTATAAATAAAAATATAAAATTATATGGATCTATTCCATATGCTGAAATTGATATATGCTAAAATTCAGATTGTGATCAAATCACATACCTGTTTCGCAATCTCTTTTTTCAAAACTGGATCTGAAAGAGACGAGGCTCTTTATTAGCCGCACAAGTGTCCAGCCTCTACGAGTATCTACTCGAGATCAGTCTGCAACAACCCTCTATAATTTGAATTTTGATTCTTCAAAATTCAGTCTGCTGAATCGGAACGAAGCCTGGATCTCAATCAACACTTGATTTTTCTCTTTGATATTCTTTTTCTCCTCTTTTCTAGAGTTGCTCCTTGCTATGTACTGCTATTAGATGCTAGAAACCAGTAAGGAAGAGGCATCCAAACTCCTCTGGGCGTAGAACTCCTTGGGACGCGCGTCCCAAGGAAGGGGTGTATAGAACACCCAAGAGAAGAGAAAGGGAGAGGAAGAGAGGGCATGGGGAGAGCCTCTAGGTGTGAGGGGCTGCTGGTTTTGATACTCTAAGGATCTTAGGGGAGGTCTCTTTAAATAGACATAAGAATTGAATCCTATTCAATCTCATAATACAAGTCCTACTTGCATTAGGATCTCTATTAACTTAAGTTATCCAACTTACATTAGGAAGCCCATTAGGCGCCAACTATTGGAGCCCTTGCACCCATAATTAAACACCCTCTTTTGCACCCAAGAGATACCCTATATGAAAACTAAAGGCCCTCTAATTAATGGACACGCCCAAATTGATCAAATCAAAGTGGCGCCCAATAATAACTATCAAGGAGATTCATAAGGGACTTGCACCCTTAATTTATATGATCTATAACCTTAGACACCCAATAATTGGAGTCTTCTGAATCTTATTTATGTAGGTTATTAGCAGGTAATTAAGTTAGAATTATCTTATCAAATAAGTAATCCCAATGGAAAGAGGAATTAGGTCTAATCATGTGCTAGCAAGGTTATCATGAACCCAATGTATTTATCTAAACTCAATTGACACTTCATAAGCTCAATTTCTTATTTCAGGCCTAATCCCTTTGTTGTGTGACCTCATAGGTTCAATTCTATCTGGTAGTGAGATATACAATGATCTTTATCATTATATCATTGAAACTCTTTTCAATGGGTCGGAACAATTTCACTCTAACTCAGCAAGGATTGTCGATTCGAAACAATCCTAGTGAGCTCTCACAATCCACTAGTGACACCTAGCAGTATGTAGTGACAACCCAGTATAATTGAAATAAACTTCTAGGTGTAGTTAACGTATAATTTAATCCCTCTATCGTGAGTCCCGATTAGATGGCAGGTCATGGATAAATCGTCAAACCTCAACATCAGTCATATAATAGATTGATTAGCTCAAATCCAGTTGTGACTTCTATGAAAATTCTTTTCTATCAATATACTGCTATGGCCACAGACTCTTGGACTTAGTCTCTCAAATCTTATAGGACTACTCCTCTCTATCAAGATCGATAGATCCTATCTTGATATACACCTCACTCCTACAGTGAACCAACTGTCGCCAATATCCACTACAAGAGCTAATTGAGACCCATATTTATGTGTCAATCAAATTTCAACAGCCTCACTATGAGTAGCAGTATCATCTCAAGTCAAAGGACCAGTCACACAACTACAGCATCAAGACAATCACTGACGATTGAATAGAAATCCAAGTGATCTCCTGTATGGTCATGTTCAGTACCAGTTGTTCTCTAACAACCATCGGTACTTGTCATCCTGTATCTTTACACAGTAGATTAGAGATCCATCTATCTCGAAAGAAGCGATTTGTATGCCAGTCTATCCGATGAAGGAGGAAAACCGCTTTTCCTCTATAGGATCTTTCAGATTTCATCAAATCTAGGATGGAATAATTTAAAAAAAAATTATCCTACATATATTTCAAATCTAAGTCTCTAGATCTAATCTTCATATTTGATATTAAATCTAAAATAAATCTAAAGGGATGAGGAAACAAGTAATACCTTAAGGGTAATCTGATTACCTTGTAGATGATCTCTGCACAGTCCGAGGTTCTGATGTAGCCATGCAAGCGTCTGGCCTATACCGGTATCCACTCAGGTAGAATCTGGAATGTCTTCTCCTCATGAATCTACACTCCAAAAATCAGATCTAAATCTGATTAGGAAGATCTTCAAAAATCTTCCTGAAGTTGGAGCAGCAGCCTGTCGAAGAAGTCCTGCAGCCTTCTGTTCCAGGCATCACCACGCCTTGGATCTTTGCCAGATGGACGTCCAACTCTTTGGACATGAAGAGGGGAGGAAGGAGAGTAGGGAGGATGTGGAGACGAGGGGAGGGGGCGGCAGCTATTGGGTTTTGTGCATAAAATAACTTCTGTCTCGAAACCCTAGGCACAGCAGGGTTTATATGGACCCTGTATGCTGCGCAGTGCCACATCATTCAACCAATCAGAAAATTCCAATAAATTTTGAAAAAATTTTGATTGGTGGAGTGATGTCATCTGATCATATCAGATAAGAACCCCACCTTATCTCCAAAAGATGGCACCAACATTGGATAAGCACAAATAGAGGTGGCGCCCAAGAGTTTAAATTGGTCAAGACTCTCTAATCCTTATCCACTTGGGGCGCCCACTTTAATCCAATTGGGCTCACACCATAATCTAATTATGGCATCCAATTTGATATGGCTTGGCTTGTGGACACTCCACAAAAATCCTCCAATGAGCTCTCTTCAGTTTAAGACCCATATGTCAACTTTTGATAGATGTCCTAAAATAAAATTGGCAGGTACTAGGAATTAGCAGGTGTTGTCTTTAATTCATCTCATGAATTAAGACAAGCCTTTTCTGAATTGGACAAGCTTCATTTAGACTGAGAAAAATCTTCCTAAGGTTCTCTGGATGAGTCAAATCACATTTGGCTCAATAGAGATAGAAAAGATTACACGAGGAGAAAGTTAGGCTCAATCGTGTCCTAGCACGATTTCCTTGAACCTAATTGGATCTTATCCAAATCAATTGGATTAGCCCAATTGATGACATCCAGATCCTAACCTTTGTTTGTGTGACCCAATTAGGTTCAATTCTGTATGGTAATGAGATATGTCGTGATCTCATCATCGACATCATCGAAACTCCTTTCGATGGACCAAAACTCTTCTGATTCAGACAATTAGAATGATCGATCATCAATATCATTCTAATTGCTCTCAAAATCCACTAGTGATACCTAGTAGTATGTGATGGCAATCCATCAGAACTGAAGACGAACCTCTCGGTGCAGCTACCTGTGTGATTGAGTTCCTCTATCATGAGTCCCGACTGAATTAGGGTTAAGGTGAACTCGTCAAATCCAACATCAGTCATATGAGTTAATCGATCGATCCGAGTCCGATGTGAAACTCCAATAGAATTTTTTTTTTTCATTATTTCACTCTACCATGGTCATGGGCTTAAAGACTCGATCTTTCGATCATCATAGGACTACTCCTCTCATCTATCGAGGTTGATAGATCTCATCTTAGTGCGACCTAGTTCCTACAATGAATATGCTACAGCCAACATACACCTCAAGGTTTCGAATGGCTAGGAGACCAAGTTATGGTGTAGTCAAACTATAACACACTCAAGATGAACTGTCGATGCACCTCAGATCAAAGAACTAGACACACAACTGCAGCATCGAGCTAGTCATTGACGAGAAGATAGACTTCCTTATGACTGCTCAAAGTGGTCACCCTCAGTACTCTCATTCTCAACGAATATCTGTACTCTCGCTCTGATGTCTCCACACCGTAGACTCAAGACACATCTACCCTAAGGAAGCGATCGTACACCAACCTTCCAGATTGATCACCATCTTCGTGATAATTCTATGGTCAGGAGCTGTTTATGAGTTAGTTATGTAAATTTATATCTTAAATTTTCAACTCTTGAAAATATGAATTTACATTCCTACTAACTCAAAGGATGTATCACAGACACAATGTACACAATGTGATAGAAGAATAATCTTTTTATTCATTTATAGTCAAAATTATAAATTTGTCCTTAGATCTGTACAGGAATGTGTCAGCCAATCTGGCATCTAGGGCACACATCTAACAAACTCCCACTTGACCTAATGCCAATTGGCTACATATCTAAGTCCCATCTTCTCAAGGTGGGCTTCGATCTTTTGCTAGCCCAATGGCTTAGTCAGCGGGTCTGCCACATTATCTGTGGAGTCGACTCTCATAACCTCGACATAATCTTTTTCGAGGTAATCACGGATCAGATAGAATCACTGCTCGATGTGCTTGGACTTCTGATGAGATCTTGGCTCCTTAGCTAGGGCTATGGCACCATTATTATCGCAGTAAAGAGGTATGACATCCGATGACATCACTCTAAGTTCTGCGGTAAATTTCTTGTACCAGAATGCCTCCTTCGTAGCTTCTGATGCAGCAATGTACTCTGCCTCCATGGTGGAATCAGCAATCACTGTCTGCTTGGAACTCTTTCAGTTGACTGCACCACCATTGCAAATGAACAGACTTTCAGATGTCGACTTTCGATCATCTATATCAGACATAAAGTCTGAGTCTGTATATTTCTGAATTTGGAATTCTCCATTTTCAAAGGCTAGAAACATATCCTTAGTCCTTCTCAAGTACTTAAGGATATATTTCACAGAAGTCCAGTGCTCTTCGTCTAGATTCGACTGATATCTGCTTGTGACACTCACAGCATGGGCTATATCAGGTCATATACATAGCATGACATATATGAGGCTCTCTATTGCCGAAGCATAAGGGATCTTGCTCATGCGTTCAATCTCCTCAGGTGTGCTAGGGCACATCTTCTTGGAGAGATAAATACCATGTCTAAAAGGCAATAAACCTCTTTTGGAGTTTTCCATGCTAAACCTCTTTAGCACCTCCTCTATGAACATCTTCTGTGAAAGTCCCAGCATCCTATTTGGTCTATCTCTATAGACCTTAATACCTAGTATAAAGGATGCCTCTCCTAGATCTTTCATAGAGAACTCCTTAGACAACCATACTTTGACTAAGGTCAACATGGGAATATCATTCCCAATTAGGAGGATGTTATCTACATACAATACGAGGAAGACAACTGCGCTCCCACTAACCTTTTTGAACACACATGGTTCCTCCTCGTTCTTGATGAAACCAAACATGTTGATCACATCATTGAAACGAGTATTCCAACTCCGAGATGCTTGCTTAAGTCCATAAATGGACCTTTGCAGCTTGCAGATCTTGTGATCATCATCACTGGATGTGAAACCAAGCAGCTGTTTCATATAGATATCTTCCTCAAGATGTCCATTTAAGAACACCATTTTCATGTCCATCTGCCATATTTCATAATCGAAATAGGCTGCAACAACAAGCAATGTATGGATGGATTTTAGCATGGCTACGGGCGAGAAGGTATCCTGATAGTCAATGCTTTTGTACTGACTATAACTTTTTGCTACGAGCCTAGCCTTGAATGTCTCTACATTCCCATCTGCACCTATCTTTCTCTTGAAGATCTATTTACACCTAATAAGTACAATACCTTCAGGTGGATCTACCAAGGTCCAGACTTGGTTTGAGTGCATCGAGTCAATTTTTGATCTCATTGCCTCTAACCATTTCTCGAAGTCGATATCTGATATCGCCTCGTCATAGGTCTTGGGGTCATCACTATGAGCCCCATTTTCCATGAGGAATATTTTCTCTACATCTTTTTGTATGGTACCTAAGTACCTTTCAGGAGGACGAAAAATCTTAGTCGATCTATGAGGTGGAAGAGGTTGTGTTAAGACTGGTTCTGATTGATTAGGTTCCTCAGGTTCTTTAGCTCGTTGCTCTTGGGAGACATTCTCCTTGAGCTTAATTATTCTTCCGATGCTATCATCTTGAATAAACTATTTTTCAAAAAAAATAGTATTTCAACTCACAATCACATTGTGGTCTTCCAGAATATAGAAATAGTATCCTAATGACTCTTTAAGATATCCTATGAACCGAGCTCTAAAAGATCTGAACTCTAACTTGTCCGCTTGCTGTCTCTTGACATGAGCCAGACAACCTCAAATTTTGAGATGATTCAGACTTGGCTTCTTACTATACCATATCTTATATGGTATGGTAGGAACGATTTTAGAGGGAACCCTATTCAATACATAAATTACTGTCATGAGACAATATCCTCAAAGAAATTCGGAGAGGTCCGTGAAGCTCATCATGCAACGGACCATATCTAATAGGGTCCGATTTCTCCATTCTGAAATCCCATTGAGTTGAGACGTTTCAGATGGAGTCCATTGAGAGACTATGCCATTATCCTTAAGATAGTCTAGAAACTTCCGACTAAGATATTCACCTTCTCGATCTGATCGAAGAACCTTAATGGGCTTTCCTGTTTGTTTTTCTACCTCATGTCTGAATTCTTTGAACCTTTTAAAAGCTTCAGACTTATATTTTATTAGAAACACATACCCGTACCTAGACATATCATCGGTAAAGGTAATGAAGTAGATGTAGTTGCCTCTAGCTGGCACATCAAATGGACCGCACACATCCATATGTACTAGGGCAAGTAGGTCTGTGGCCCTTTCCCCATGTCCCATAAAAGGAAGCTTGGTCATTTTGCCTTGAAGGCATGATTCACAAACTGGACATGACTCGAAAGTCAACAGACTCAATAGTCCAAATTTCTCCAATTTGTTAACCCTGTCTTTCGCTATATGACCTAGCCTTAGGTGCCACAGATACTTATCATTTAGACTATCTCTAGGCCTTTTAATTCCTATGGCATTCACATTTTACTCAATATTAAATACAGATACATCAATATATAGCTGATAGAGACCGTTAATAAGAAAACCATCTGCAACTTTATTATTTTCATAAAAAAATATTACAATGGTCTTTATGAAAGCTAATCACATAGCCTTCTTGTGCTAAACATGAAACAGAAATTGTTGGTGCAAAAATCCGCTTGCATCGGAGAAGCTGGAGTCGGAGAAGTCGCGGTCGCCGCCGGGACCTGCAAGGGAAGTCTAAACCGGAGGTGGGGTTGCTCCGGCAAGACCCTCCGACGCTCAAGTCAGTTCTCTGCCTCAACAAGAATGGAGCGCTCGAATGGAGAATTTAGCAGAGTTTTGAGATAAAAAATGAGCTTATAGAATAACGTTTCTGGGTCTCCCTTTTTATAGGCGGAGGAGGTAACGGATTGATGGCGACATTTGTAACCGCCTGGTAGTGGGCTGCCCAGGGTCAGGCAAAATTTGCTGCGAAGAGTAGTGGAGTAGACCCGTGGCCATCACTAGGGCGTGCCACGTGGAACCTGCCGCGGGAAGTGGGGCGGCGTGTGCTGTCGCGTCTTGGCAGCGGATGGGAGAATCGTGCGGTATCCATTGCAGGAGGTGGAGCAGGATCGTGGCCGTTTATCGTGGTCTGCCAGGTAGTAATGGAGCCGCGTGGGATCCGTCGTAGGGAGCGGAGTAGTGTTGCGATCGTTACTGCGGCCTATCAGGGAGTGATGGAGCTGCTTGGAATCCACCGCAAGAAGTGGAGCAGGATCGTGGCTGTGATTGTGGCCTGGGAGCGCAAATCTGCTGGCTGAAGTTCGGCAGCGGTCGGAGTCTGGCCCCCGTAGGGGTCCGAGCAGAGTCCTCCTTGCGGTTGGGGTCATGGGTGGAGCCCGGCTCCCGTGGGAGTCCGGGTGGAATCCCCTGCAATCAAAATCAGATGCAAAGTCCGACTCCCGTAGGAGCCCGGACAAGGCTTACCGACAGCTGAGGTTGAGGACGGAGCCCAGCTCCCGTAGGAGTCCGGACGAAGTTCGGACGCAGTCTGTCTGTAGCCGTCGGAGTTGGGGACGAAGCCCGGCTCCCGTAAGAGTCCGGGCGGAGTCTTCCTGCAATCAAGGTTAAAAGCCAAGTCCGACTCCCGTAGGAGTCCGGACGGGGCTTACCAGCAGTTGATGTTGAGGACGGAGCCCGGCTCCCGTAGGAGTCCAGGCGGAGTCAACTTGAGGTCGGAGTTGTCGGCGGAGTCCGGCTCCCGTAGGAGTCCGGACGAAGTCTGTCTGCAGCCGTTGGAGTCGAGGATGAAGCCCGGCTCCCGTAGGAGTCCGGGCGGAGTCTTCTTGATTTAAAGGCGAAGTCCGGCTCCCGTAGGAGTCCGGACGGGGCTTACCAGCAGTTGATGTTGAGGACGGAGCCCGGCTCCCGTAGGAGTCCGGGCGGAGTCAACTTGAGGTCGGAGTTATCGACGGAGTCCGGCTCCCGTAGGAGTCCGGACGAAGTCTGTCTGCAGCCGTTGGAGTCGAGGATGAAGCCCAGCTCCCGTAGGAGTCCGGGCGGAGTCTTCCTGCAATCAAAGTTAAAGGCGAAGTCCGGCTCCCGTAGGAGTCCGGGCGGAGTCAACTTGAGGTCGGAGTTGTCGGTGGAGTCCGGCTCCCGTAGGAGTCCGGACGAAGTCTGTCTGGCAGCCGTTGGAGTCGAAGACGAAGCCCGGCTCCCGTAGGAGTCCGGGCGGAGTCTTCTTGATTGATAGGCGAAGTCCGGCTCCCGTAGGAGTCCGAACGGGGCTTACCGGCAGTTGATGTTGAGGACGGAGCCCGGCTCCCGTAGGAGTCCGGGTGGAGTCAACTTGAGGTTGGAGTTGTCAGCGGAGTCCGACTCCCGTAGGAGTCCGGACGAAGTCTGTCTGGCAGTCGTTGGAGTCGAGGATGAAGCCCGGCTCCCGTAGGAGTCCGGGCGGAGTCTTCTTTTGAGGTCGGCATCGTGGGCGGAATCGTTGATTTTGTTGAGGACTTCGGCTGTGGGTATTTTATACCCAACACCAGTCCCCCTACTTTCGAGTTTAAATTTCGAACGAAGGAAGTACAGAGAGATGGGTACAGTCGAAGCCGTCCCCTCGAATCCCACGCACTGCTGCCCCCAGATATTTTGGGCATTAAACGTGCGCACGTCAGAGCCCGTTTTTCAGTGAAGGTGACCTGAAGAGTCTTTTCGGAACCTCCGTCAGAACGCGATCCCAAGCATCGTGCTACAGAAATTTATGGACGGTCAACCCTCGATAGCGGTGAGGGGGACATGCGGGACACATGGCACGCACCAGTTGGCCCAGGAACACCCGCCGCCATAATTGTGCTAGGATTCGTCGGCTATTTAAACCCCCTAATCTCCTTTCGTGGCTTCATCCTGTTGATAGGACGATACCTTTCTTTCACCTGAGAGCCTAGCTACTCAGCTACTTCCCTCGCACTAGTCCTTTCCTTCTTCAGCTCCCCAATTCTTCTCTGAGGGTTCCCACACCATGTCCTCTACCCCGGAGTCCATTCTTGAAGGGATGTCTAGGGCTTGGAGGAAGGCGAGGAGGAGAACGGCGGCCGGTGAGGATCTCCGTCGTTTTAAAGGGGGCTCAAGGAAGAATTCCTTCAACAATAGGGGTTTAATAACGGGGGCCGCCGGTAAAGTTATCCTGCACGAGAATTTCGGAGTAGCAAGGCGGGGTGATACCGGTCAAGAGGGCAGAGCTGTCGTCACAAGCTGTGGCGGGATCCTTGATGCCGTCGGGGCCGAGGGACCAGAAGCGATCGGCGTCGATGGTGGGGCAGCAAAATCTGTTGCGGGGACGGTGGAAGTAGCGCATGCCGACCTTGCCAGAGTGTTTTGGGTGGCGGCTGTCGTGGAGCATTCGGAGATGGAGCATATCTCTGGCGTCACCGCTGCCTCCAAGGTGACTCCGGCTCTTCTTGAAACAGGTCTTCGTCACTGCTGCCGTTGCCCTTATCACCCCCGGGAATCTATCCCACCCTTTTCCCCCTAAGGTTGGGACTTCGGAGATGGAGCGAAGCGAGGCGAGGCGAGAGCTGATAGGTCCGTTACATGCACTGGAGAATGTGGCTGAGAAGGTCAGAGACGGGGAGAGGAGTTTGCAGCTGGGAGCGGCCTCCGGTATATCCTTCCTGAACCGTGTTCGTGAGGCTTGTATATCTTTTTTTCTTGACCCATCGGGTCTTGTAACGTATATCTTGTTAAATGAAAAGGAGATTTTGCTACCTTGTCTGCATCTTGCATCGAATAGTTGTTTGTCGAGCTTCTTCATTTTTCTTTCTTCTTTCTTCCTCCTTTTCTTCTCTTTTTTCTTCTTCTTTTTTTTTTTTTTTTTTTACGTCATCCTAAGGTCATCGACGACTTCTTTTATCCGTGTGGGGTTGTTATCTGCCGAGCTCCTTTTCGACTTTTACGCCGTTCAAAGATACCCGGTTGTCATTTTTTCGTCAATGGCTGCAGGTTTGCTTGGGGCCACTCGGGCCCGGGGTCCCTCCTAGGGCTTGAATACGGGGATCCAAGCTTCAGTTGTCCTCGGGCGCTGTTTATTTTTCAATCATCACTGTTGCGATCCATTACCTTCCTTTATTGCTTGGAGTTTTTTCTTCGCTGAAGTCGAGGCTAAGTTCGGCTCCCATGGGAGTCCGGACGGAGAATCCCTCTTGAAGTTGGAGTTATGGGCAGAGCCCGGCTCTCGTAGGAGTCCGGGCGGAGCCTTCCTTGGCATCGTGGACAGAGCCCGGCTCCCGTAGGAGTCAGGGCGAAGTCTTCCCGCAATCAAAGTCATAGGCAAAGTCCGGCTCCCGTAGGAGTCCGGACAAGGTTTATCGGCAGTTGTTGTTGTCAGCGGAGACCGGCTCCTGTAGGAGTCCGGGCGGGGTTGTCCTATAGTTGATGTCGGTGATGGAGCCCGGCTCCCGTAGGAGTCCAGGTGGGGCTTAGCGCATATGGGCGTTGCAGGGCCTTCCCCCCATCCGGTCTAAAAGGACCGGGCCTTCGACTTTGCTCAAGTTAGGGTGAGGTTCTCCTCCTGTCCCTAACAGGGCTGTGGGGGCACATATGGGCGTTGTAAGGCCTCTCCCCCCATCCGGTCTAAAAGGACCGGGCCTTCGACTTTGCTCAAGTTAGGGCGAGGTTCTCCTCCTGTCCCTAACAGGGCTGTGGGGGCACATATGGGCGTTGTAAGGCCTCTCCCCCCATCCGGTCTAAATGGAACCGGGCCTTCGACTTTGCTCAAGTTAGGACGAGGTTCTCCTCCTGTCCCTAACAGGGCTGCGGGGGCACAAATGGGCGTTGTAAGGCCTCTCCCCCCATCCGGTCTAAATGGAACCGGGCCTTTGACTTTGCTCAAGTTAGGGCGAGGTTCTCCTCCTGTCCCTAACAGGGCTGTGGGGGCACAAATGGACGTTGTAAGGCCTCTCCCCCCATCCAGTCTAAATGGAACCGGGCCTTCGACTTTGCTCAAGTTAGGGCGAGGTTCTCCTCCTGTCCCTAACAGGGTTGTGGGGGCACAAATGGGCGTTGTAAGGCCTCTCCCCCCATCCGGTCTAAATGGAACCGGGCCTTCGACTTTATGAGGTTGCCCTTTTATTTTTGATACAGTTTGTTTGAATTGTCCAAAGACATGTGGATATGCGGTTTTCGATTAAAACGAAGTCACTGGTAGTACATACGAAAGTTTTCTGAGCTCCACGACCGCGGGAGGTCGGCTCCTCCGAGCTCCTTGAGATAATAAGTTCCGGACTGGACTACTTCTTTGACTTCATAAGGTCCCTCCCAGTTTGGGGCGAGTTTCCCCCGATCCTGAGGTTGCGAGACAGCAGCTCGTCGAAGCACTAGATCTCCTGCTTTAAAGGCTTTGTTCTTGACCCGGGCGTTGTAATATCAAGCAACTTTCTGTCTGTAGGCTGCCATTCAAACCTGAGCGATCTCCCATATTTCTTCCAGCAGGTCGAGGTTGGCTCTAAGATTTTGTGAATTTTGGTGTTCATCGAATGCCACGACTCATGCCGACGGGAGTTTAAGCTCGATCGGGATGACGGCTTCCGTTTCGAAGGCTAAAGCGAAGGGGGTTTCCCCCGTAGGTAACCTCTGGGTAGTTCGATACGCTCATCGCACATGATAAAGCTCGTCCACCCAAGTTTCTTTTGCTTTTTCAAGCCTTGTCTTGATCCCCTGCAAAAGGATTCTGTTAGTCACCTCGGCTTCGCCATTCGCCTGAGGATGAGCTACTGACGTGAAGTTGTGGGAGATGTTTAGATCTTCGCAGAATTCGACGAATCTGGCTCCCGCGAATTGCCGCCCATTGTCAGTGATTAGGGTTCTAGGTAAACCGAACCTGCAAACGATGGATTTTCAGACGAAATCTTGCACTTTCGCTTCTGTGATTTTCGCTAGTGGTTCGGCTTCAACCCATTTGGTGAAGTAGTCGATTGCTACAAGGAGAAATTTCCTTTGTCCAGACGCCATGGGAAAGGGGCCAAGGATGTCCATCCCCCATTGTGCAAAAGGCCATGGGGTACTCAAAGGTGTGAGCTCGGTGGCGGGCTGTCTCTGGACGTTGGCGTATCTCTGGCATCGATCACACTTTTTGACATATTCAATCGAATCATGATGCATCGTTGGCCAGTAATATCCTTGACGGAGTAGCTTGTGGGATAAAGACCTGGCTCCCAAATGATTTCCGCAAACTCCCTCGTGTACTTCCCATAAGGCGTAGTCAGCTTCCGAGGGCCGGAGGCATTTTAAGAGGGGCAAGGAGTATGATCTCTTGTACAGTTTACCCTCATAAAGGAGGTATCTTGAGGCTTGATTTCGGAGTTTCCGAGCTTCTTTCGCATCCTGAGGGAGGACTCCATCTCTGAGATAGATTATCAGCGGGTCAACCCAGCTGGGCTCGTGGTCGATCTCCATTACGGGCCGCGATTCTTCTGTACTCGGGTGTTTTAGAACTTCAAAGAGGACGCCTTTGGGTAATTCGGCCGGAGCCGATGTCGCCAGTTTGGAGAGAAGATCGGCTCTGGTATTCTCTAGCCTTGGAATCTGTTTAATGCTGAAGTTGCTGAAGGCGGGGGTGAGCTCCTTTACCTTCTCAAGGTATCTGGTCATACTGTCCTCCCGCGCTTCGAAACTCCCGCTGACTTGTCCCACCACTAGTTGGGAGTCGCTGTGTACCCGGAGTTGACCTATTCCCAGCTCTTTGGCGATCCTTAATCCTGCGATCAGAGCTTCATATTCCGCTCCATTGTTTATTGCGGGAAACTCGAAACGCAGAGCGTACTCCGCGATGACTCCCTCCGGGCTGACCAAGATCAGGCCTGCACCCGCGCCTGCCATGTTGGAAGATCCGTCCACATAGAGGGTCCAAAAGCAATCGGAGGGATTGGCCACTTCGTTGGGGGAGTTCGGGTGAGACTTCAGGTCGTCAACTTTGCCTTGCTCAAGTTCGGCCTCCTCTGGGATAGTGCACTCTACTATGAAATCTGCCAATATTTGAGCCTTTATTGTTGGTCTAGGTCTGTAGTTGATGTCGAATTCTGTGAGCTCAATCGTCCATTTTGCCATTCTTCCGGAGGTGTCGGCCCGGTGCAAAATCGTCTTGATCAGTTGATCAGTGAGTAGCGTCACGGTGTGCCCTTGAAAGTAGGGTCGGAGTCTCCGAGCTGCAATCAACAAGGCGTAGGTCAGTTTTTCTAATTTGGTGTACCTGGTCTCGGCGTCCCTCAATGCGCGGCTAATGTAGTAGACTGGTCGCTGAACTTTCATTTTTTCTTTGACATGGACGGCCGCGAGGATCGTGGGAGAGACCGCCAGGTACAAAAATAGTTCCTCCCCAGGTTCAGGCTTCGCCAGTAACGGAGGTGAGCTAAGGTAGCTTTTTAATTCTTCAAACGTCTCTTGGCATTCAGAGGTCCAACAGAAGTTCTTCGGCTGCTTGAGGGTTTGAAAGAAGGGCAAGCATCGTTCGGCCGACCTCGCGACAAAGCGATTAAGAGCCGCTATCCTCCCTGTGAGGCACTGAACCTCCTTGATCGACTTTGGGGCGGTCATCTCTTGGATGGCGCGAATTTTCTCTGGATTGGCCTCAATCCCGCGCCCTGATACCATGAAGCCCAAGAACTTTCCTGAGGTTACCCCAAAAGCGCATTTAGTTGGGTTCAGCTTCATTCTATACTTTCGAAGAGCGTCAAAGATTTTCTCGAGGTCGGCGACATGATTCCTGGAAGACCTACTTTTTACAAGCATATCGTCCACGTAGACCTCCATGTTTCGGCCGATCTGCTCTTTGAAAATTTTGTTCACCAGCCGTTGGTAGGTTGTGCCCGCATTCTTGAGGTCAAATGGCATGACCCTGTAGCAGTAAAGGTCGTGATTAGTAATGAAAGCTGTCTTTTCTTCGTCTTCCGATGCCATTCTAATTTGATTATAGCCGGAGAACGCGTCCATAAAAGTGAGGAGCTCATGGCCTGAAGTAGCGTCCACCAGTTGGTCGATTCTGGGAAGGGGGTAGCTGTCCTTTGGACAAGCCTTATTCAGCTTTTTGAAGTCTATACACATCCTCCACTTGCCGTTTGCTTTCTTGACCAAGACAACATTGGAAATCCAATCAGGATAATTGACTTCCTTAATGAATCCGGCCTTGAGAAGCTTATCCACTTCCTCGGCTATCGCCTTCTGCCTCTCCGAGGCATGACTCCGAATTTTTTCTTTTGTCGGTCGATGCTTTGGGTCGACAGCCAGATGATGCTCCATGACTTCCGTGTCAATCCCCGGCATGTCAGCTGGAACCCAAGCAAAAACGTCCGCATTTCTTCGTAGAAAATCAATAAGACGCGTCCGCACCTCTTCCCCCAGGTTGGAACCAATTAGCACCACATGATCCGCGTTCCCATCATTCAAAGGGATTGGTACTAGATCTTCGATTGGGCCGCCCCTCTCTTCAGTGAGGTCATCGCGAGCATCCAATCCATCGACAGGACAGGGGTTCGATTGATCGCTTCTTTGCAAGGCGATGCTGTAGCAATGTCTAGCTAGGGCTTGGTCTCCCCGGACCTCTCCAATCCCCTGGCTGGTGGGGAACTTTAGTTTCAAATGGTAGGTCGATACGACAGCTCGAAGAGCATTAAGGCCGGGTCGGCCAAGGATTGCATTGTAGGCGGATGGCGCCTTTACCACCAAGAAATTCACCAGAGCCCTAGACTGCTTTGGATACTGACCCGCGGTCACAGTCAAAGCTATCATTCCCTCCGTCGGAACGGCATCACCGGTAAACCCTATCAAGGGGAAGCAAATCGGTCTCAGATGACCGTCAAGAGTGGACATTCTTGAAAAGGCGTCGTAGAACAAGATGTCGGCCGAACATCCGTTGTCGACGAGAATGCGACGGACGTCGTAGTTTGCTATATTCAAGGAAACCACGACCGCGTCGTTATGAGGGAATTGGACTCCCTGGGCGTCTTCTTCAGTAAAGGTTATGGGTTCTTCAACTTTTTGCTGCTTGGGGGATGCAGCTGGTATGTTGGTTGTCCCCCACCGGGATTTCCCTGAGATGGCATTGACGGAATCCGACAGAGGCCGATCATCCGGCCACTCCTCATCGGCGACCATAGCCGGAGATAATTGTGCAGAGGCCTCGCAAGAAGGCATTAGATGAAGGAAGGAGGAGTGGGTGCCGGAGAAGATGGCCGGAAGCGGCTCCATTGAGCGCTTCTTTAAGAACAAGGGTATTGCGAAGACGCCGCCCTTCCTCTAGCGCCAATCCTGTTGGTGCAAAAATCCGCTTGCACCGGAGAAGCTGGAGTCGGGGAAGTCGCGGTCGCCACCGGGACCTGCAAGGAAAGTCTAAACCGGAGGTGGGGTTGCTCCGGCAAGACCCTCCGACGCTCAAGTCAGTTCTCTGCCTCAACAAGAATGGAGCGCTCGAACGGAGAATTTAGCAGAGTTTTGAGATAAGAAATGAGCTTATAGAATAACGTATCTGGGTCCCCCTTTTTATAGGTGGAGGAGGTAACGGATTGATGGCGACGTTTGTAACCACCTGGTAGTGGGCTGCCCAGGGTCAGAAAGAATTTACTGTGAAGAGTAGTGGAGTAGACCCGTGGCCATCACGGGGCATGCCACGTGGAACCTGCCGCGGGAAGTGGGGCGGCGTGTGCTGTCGCGTCTTGGCAGCGGATGAGAGAATCGTGCGGTATCCATTGCAGGAGGTGGAGCAGGATCGTGGCCATTTATCATGGTCTGCCAGGTAGTAATGGAGCCGCGTGGGATCCATCGTAGGGAGCGGAGCAGTGTTGCGACCGTTACTGCGGCCTATCAGGGAGTGATGGAGCAGCGCGGAATCCGCCGCAGGAAGTGGAGCAGGATCATGGCCATGATTGTGGCCTGGGAGCGCAGATCTACTGGCTGAAGTTCGACAGCGGTCGGAGTCTGGCCCCCGTAGGGGTCCGAGCAGAGTCCTCCTTGCGGTTGGGGTCGTGGGTGGAGCCCGGCTCCCGTGGGAGTCTGGGTGGAATCTCCTGCAATCAAAATCAGATGCAAAGTCCGGCTCCCGTAGGAGCCCGGACAAGGCTTACCGACAGCTGAGGTTGAGGATGGAGCCCGGCTCCCGTAGGAGTCCGGACGGAGTCCGGACGCAGTCTGTCTGTAGCCGTCGGAGTTGGGGACGAAGCCCGGCTCCCGTAGGAGTCCGGGCAGAGTCTTCCTGCAATCAAGGTTAAAAGCCAAGTCCGGCTCCCGTAGGAGTCCGGACGGGGCTTACCAGCAGTTGATATTGAGGACGGAGCCCGGCTCCCGTAGGAGTCCGGGCGGAGTCAACTTGAGGTCGGAGTTGTCGGCGGAGTCTGGCTCCCGTAGGAGTCCGGACGAAGTCTGTCTGCAGCCGTTGGAGTCGAGGATGAAGCCCGGCTCCCGTAGGAGTCCGGGCGGAGTCTTCTTGATTGAAAGGCGAAGTCCGGCTCCCGTAGGAGTCCGGACGGGGCTTACCAGCAGTTGATGTTGAGGACGGAGCCCGGCTCCCGTAGGAGTCCGGGCGGAGTCAACTTGAGGTCGGAGTTGTCGGCGGAGTCCGGCTCCCGTAGGAGTCCGGACGAAGTCTGTCTGCAGCCGTTGGAGTCGAGGATGAAGCCCGGCTCCCGTAGGAGTCCGGGCGGAGTCTTCCTGCAATCAAAGTTAAAGGCGAAGTCCGGCTCCCGTAGGAGTCCGGATGGGGCTTACCGGCAGTTGATGTTGAGGACGGAGCCCGGCTCCCGTAGGAGTCCGGACGGAGTCAACTTGAGGTCGGAGTTGTCGGCGGAGTCTGGCTCCCGTAGGAGTTCGGACGAAGTCTGTCTGGCAGCCGTTGGAGTCGAGGACGAAGTCCGGCTCCCGTAGGAGTCCGGGCGGAGTCTTCTTGATTGAAAGGCGAAGTCCGGCTCCCGTAGGAGTCCAGACGGGGCTTACCGGCAGTTGATGTTGAGGACGGAGCCCGGCTCCCGTAGGAGTCCGGGCGGAGTCAACTTGAGGTCGGAGTTGTCGGCGGAGTCCGGCTCCCGTAGGAGTCTGGACGAAGTTTGTCTGGCAGCCGTTGGAGTCGAGGACGAAGCCCGACTCCCGTAGGAGTCCGGGCGGAGTCTTCTTTTGAGGTCGGCATCGTGGGCGGAATCGTTGATTCTGTTGAGGACTTCGGCTGTGGGTATTTTATACCCAACAGAAATCAAATTCCTGCTTGCTGCAGGCACATAATAACAATCTCTAAGAAATAAATCTAATCCTAACGGTAATCGTAGTGGGTAGATTTCTACGGCCACAGCAGCAACTCTTGCTCCATTCCCGATGCGTAGGATCATCTCCCCATCTCTCAGCCTCCTGCTCTCCTCAAGATCCTGCATAGAGGTGCATAAATGAGCACTAGAACCAGAGTCATACACCCAACTGGATGCAGAAGAAATCATAAGATTAGACTCTAAAATGAGCATACCTCCAGAAGGACCATCCTTCTTGTTCTTCAGGGTGGCCAGATACTGAGGACAGTTCTGCTTCCAATGGCCATCTGATTGGCAGTGAAAATATTTTTTCTTATCAGCAACCTTCTTCTTCGGTTCTGTCTTCTTCTTCTTGCCATCCACCTTCTGCTTCTTCGCAGACTTTTTTTCTTTTCAAAAGACTTTCTCTTGGAAGAAGTCCGCTCTACAGTAAGAACTGAGCCTTTTGAATCTTTTATAGAAAGCTCAGTCGTAACCAGCATGTTCATTAACTCGGTCAAGGTACACTGCATCTTATGCATATGAAAGTTCATGATGAACTGACCATATGTATTGGACAAGGACTAAAGGATCACATCAATCTGAAAATCTTTGTCTAAGATGATATCGAGCTTCTCAAGCTCCTCAAGATCTTTGATCATTATCAAACAATGATCTTGGATTGACTGCCCATCATGCATCTTGACCTTAAAAAGTCTTTGACAGACTTGATACTTGGCCGCGCGACTCTGTTCACCAAACAACTCTTGCAGGTGAGCCAACATTTGGTGGGTAGTCAAAATGTTCTCATGTTGGCGCTGCAAGTTATCAGACATTGCACCCAACATGTAGTACCTTGCTTTGTTATCATCATCCGTCCACTTTTCTAGAGACGCTCTCTGTTCAGCAGTCGAACGTGTTGGCATGGCAAGTGGGTCCTGGTTCAAGACATGAGTCAATTTTTTGGAATCCAGAATAATTCTGTAGTTCCTCAACCAGTCCTTGAAATTGGGTCCAGTCAATCTGTGGGTGTCTAGTATTATGGTCAGGGGGTTTGAGGCAGACTTGTTTTCTATAGAGAGTCAAAAGTTTCTAGTTAGATTTTGTAATCAGACTTAACCAATTTGTTTAGGGGTTTCATTTTTAAAACAAATTTGGCTTCCATTATTTTCTCAAATCCCTACACTCCCTTGGTAGAGATATGAAAATCTCCGTGATCAGTGATTTTTAGTGGATGGTACGATTTCACCGACTGGCTCACCACCTCACCTAACAGTTATTGGTGATGGATCAACCGATGAGTTGACAACTCTTGTCCAATGATTCTCTAATCATGGTGCACCCAAAACTTGGTCTCTAATTCATGAAGCTCACCATGTCTAGGATATTGCTCCAATCCTTAGTTAAGTCAGACCCACCATTTGCACGAACTAGATTCTTGATTGGGTCCCTCACCGTATCTGAAATATTGAGCCCAACCCATCCTCTAATTCATAGCATCCAATGCCTAATTGACATGGTTGCATCTTTTCGGTGCAAATGAGCCACTGTAACCAGCCGAGAACAATCAACCCCGGAAAGGGCCCACACATCCACAATGATGGAAGACCTAGACTTAATATTTTCTTAGGAAGATTTGATTTAGGTCTCATTAAACTTGATTTAACATAGTCATAACAATTATGACTAACCTAGTGGCATGGGTCAGCTCGAATTGTTAGCCACCTCTAATCAGAACTGAGTCGACACATATGGCCAGATAAGTGAGACCGGTGGGAGGGATATGCCATTAACTCGACAAGAACGTATTCGAGTCGAGTAGCTCCCAATTAAAAATCAGTCAGTCGCATCTGCCCAACTTACCTTAGATACCAAATTATCGAACCAAAACTAATTGGGTTAGCCTACAATCCAGGCTCTAACCACTGAGCCAAATTAGGTCTTAACTTGATCGAGTCACATCTAAATGTGATTCGATCTTGACCCAGACTTAATCCTATTAGGCTGATCAATTATTAGCTTTCATGATCCTACCTAACCAACTCTTGATTCGGTTTGATCAACCGCTAGACCTAATTGAGCTACCCAAGTCCGAACCCAATTTTATGAAAATATCTTAGATCTGAAATTCTCAATTTTAGACCTAACTTTATTTCATAAGTTTAATTCATGAATTAAGTTTGGATTCATAAATAAAGCATGTAAAATAAATCCTAGGATTTCAGGATCTAGGATTTTGCAGAAAAGTAAGTTTTTGATTTCTGATTAAGGATGAACGTGCGGCACCCCTACACATCATATGAACACCCCATTGAATGAGAAGAGAGGGTCTTAAAATCTTACTTCATTCTTATGATCGGACAGCCATGAGGAACACCTTAATCAGAAATATAAATTTAACTACAAAACTAGTTAGATCTAAATTAACATATCACATATACAATTTAAGATCTAACTAATACATGCTTTGCATACATCTCACGTATCAAAAATTAATCTAATTAACATACTTTCAGATCTGATACATCACATATAATATCTAAAAAATAAGATTTAAATTGAACTATTCAAAATTAAATCTATTCTAGACAAGTTACTAGAATAATTCTACAACCAGTCTAGGCATGCAGCAGATCAAGTTTATGAAAAAACTAAAATTTTATTTTTTATTTTCTGATCTGATTATAACACTTATAATATCAAAAAAATAAAGAATAAATTAGATTTAATTCATATTTTAATCTCATTAAAATATAAGACTTAAGACTATTCATGGATTCAACTAATCCTAGTCTAGTCATGCATCTTATGCATGTTAGATCTTCTTAGATTTAATTTTAAATATTTTAATTTCAGATTCTATTATATCTGATGTGATATCTAAAATCTTTAATATCAAATAAATAAAAATTAAAATTAAATCTAAATTAGATCTGAAATAGAGCCAACAACCTGGCTCTGATACCAGTTGAAGGAGGAAAACCGCTTTTCCTCTATAGGATCTTCCAGATTTTATCAAATCTGAGATAGAATAATTTAAAAAAAATTTATCCTACATATATTTCAGATCTAAGTCTCTAGATCTAATCTTCATATCTGATATTAAATCTAAAATAAATCTAAAGGTATGAGAAAACAAGTAATACCTCAAGGGTAATCTGATTATCCTGTAGATGATCTCTGCACAGCCCGAGATTCTGATGTAGCCATGCAAGTGCCTGGCCTCTACTGGTATCCACTCAGATAGGATCTAGAACATCTTCTCCTCATAAATCTATGCTCCAAAAATCAGATCTAAATCTGATTAGAAAGATCTTCAAAAGTCTTTCTGAAGTTGGAGCAGCAGCCTGTCGAAGAAGTCCTGCAGCCTTCTGTTCCAAGCATCACCACGCCTTGGATCTTTGCCAGATGGACGTCCAACTCTTTGGACGTGAAGAGGGGAGGAAGGAGAGCAGTGAGGACATAGAGAAGAGGGGAGGGGGCAGCAGCTATTGGGTTTTGTGCATAAAACAACTTCTGCCTCGAAACCCTAGGTGCAGTAGGGTTTATATAAACCCTATATGCTGCACAGTGCCACATCATTCAACCAATCAAAAAATTTCAATAAATTTTGAAAAAATTTTGATTGGTGGAGTGATGTCATTTGATCATATCAAATAAAAACTCCACCTTATCTCCAAAAGATGACTCCAACATTGGATAAGCACAAATAGAGGTGGCACCTAAGAGTTTAAATTGATCAAGACTTTCCAATCCTTATCCACTTGGGGCACTCACTTTAATCCAATTGGGCTCACACCATAATCTGATTATGGCACCCAATTTGATGTGGCTTGGCTTGTGGACACTCCATAAAAATCTTCCAATGAGCCCTCTTCAGTTTAAGACCCATATGTCAACTTTTGACAGATGTCCTAAAATAAAATTGGCAGGTGCTAGGAATTAGCAGGTGTTGTCTTAAATTCATCTCATGAATTAAGACAAGCTTTTTCTGAGCTGGACAAGCTTTATTTAGACTGAGAGAAACCTTCTTAAAATTCTCTGAATGAGTCAAATCATATTTGGCTCAGTAGAGACAGAAAAGATTACATGAGGAGAAAGTTAGGCTCAATCGTGTGCTAGCACGATTTCCTTGAACTTAATTGGATCTTATCCAAATCAATTGGGTTAGCCCAATTGATGACATCCAGATCCTAACCCTTATTTGTATGACCCAGTTAGGTTCAATTCTATATGGTAATGAGACATATCGTGATCTCATCATCGACATCATCGAAACTCCTTTCGATGGACCAGAACTCTTCTGATTCAGACAATTAGAATGATCGATCATCAATATCATTCTAATTGCTTTCAAAATTCGCCAGTGACACCTAGCAGTATGTGGTGGCAACCCATCAGAACTGAAGATGAACCTCTCGGTGCAGCTACCTGTATGATTGAGTTCTTCTATCATGAGTCCCGACTGAATTAGGGTTAAGGTGACTCGTCAAACCCAACATCAGTCATATGAGTTAATCGATCGATCCGAGTCCGATGTGAAATCCCAATAATTTTTTTTTTTTCATTATTTCACTCTTCCATGGCCATGGGCTTAAGGACTTGATCTTTCGATCATCATAGGACTACTCCTCTCATCTACCGAGGTTGATAGATCCCATCTTGGTGCGACCTAGTTCCTACAATGAATATGCTACAGCCAACATATATCTCATAGTTCTGAATGGCTAGGAGATCGAGTTATGGTGTAGTCAAACTATAACACACTCAAGGTGAACTGTCGATGCACCTCAGGTCAAAGAACTAGACACACAACTGCAGCATCGAGCTAGTCATTGATGAGAAGGTAGACTTCCTTATGACTGCTCAAAGTGGTCACGCTCAGTACTCTCATTCTCAATGAATATCTGTACTCTCACTCCGGTGTCTCCACACCATAGACTCAAGACACATCTACCTTAAGGAAGCGATCGTACACCAACCTTCCAGATCGATCACCATTCTCGTGATGATCCTATGGTTAGGAGCTGTTTATGAGTTAGTTATGTAAATTCATGCCTTAAATTTTCAACTCTTAAAAATATGAATTTACATTCCTACTAACTCAAAGAATGTATCACATACATAATGTACACAATGTGATAGAAAAATAATCCTTTTATTCATTTATAGTCAAAATTATAAATTTGTCCTTAGATCTGTATAAGAATGTGTCAGTCGATCTGGCATTTAGGGCACACATCTAACATCCAGATCTATCATCGCCCTTATGATGATCTTATGACTGGGATCCTTTAGGAATTAAATACATGTCTCTAATTCTCAATACTTTGAGAATATGTATCAAAACTAATTTCATGAACGATTCAAGGACACATTACACTTGAATGAAAAAAAACTTGCTCCTTTTATTGATCATATCAATATATTAAGTATAAAATTATGCCCTAGATATATTACAATGTATCAGCTATATTGACTTCTAGGACATACATCTAACAATCTCCCATTTGGATTAAAGTCAATTGATCACAAATCTAAGTCCCATCTTTTCAAGATGGACTTCCATTTTTGGGTTGGCTCAACTGCTTAGTTAGTGGGTCTGTCATATTTTTTGCGAAGTCTACTCTTCACATCTCGACATGAGGTAGTCGCATATATCGGTGTTCTATGTGTTTGGACTTTTGGTGAGACCTTGGCTCCTTAGCAAGGGCTATGATGTCATTATCTTTACAGTACTGTGTCATGGCATGACATCTAGTTCTACAACTAATATTAAAATCAAAATTTATCCTATACATCTATAGCACGCTCAGCCTCCATTGATCGATTACTTAGAACCCTTCTAGTAAATCGAACAAGAATACATCCTCGAATCGCAACTCAGAATCACCTCCAAAGACTAAGAATAGATCCTTAGTCCTTCTTAAGTACTTAAGGATATTCTTCATAGCTATCCAGTGCTCCTCGCCTAAATTCGACTGATACCTGCTCGTGACACACAGTAAGGGCAATATTAGGTCGAGTACATAGCATAGCATACATGAGGCTTCCTATTGTCGAAGCATAAAAAATTCTACTCATGCACTGAATCTCCTCAGATGTGGTCGGACACATCGTCTTGGAGAGATAAATACCATATCTAAGAGGTAAAAGATCTCTCTTAGAGTTTTTCATGCTGAACCTCTTCAGCACCTTCTCTATGTACAGCTTTTGTGACAGGCCAAGCATCCATTTAGATCTATCCCTATAGACCTTTATTCCGAGAATATAGAATATTTTTCCTAGGTCTTTCATGGAAAATTTTTGGACAACCATCATTTGATCGTGGTCAGCATGAAAATATCATTCCTAATGAAAAGAATATCATCCACGTATAGTACGAGGAAGGTGATTACACTCCCATTGACTCTCTTGTATACACAAGGTTCCTCTTCTTTTTTGATGAAATCAAACGATTTGATTGCCTCATCAAAATGATGGTTCCAACTTCGAAAAGCCTACTTTAATCCGTATATGGACCGTTATAGCTTGCAGACTCTATGAACACCATCACTGGATGTGAAACCCATAGATTGCTCGATATAGATATCTTCCTCAAGATATCCATTTAGAAAGACAGTTTTCACATCCAATAGATACAATACCTTTAGATGGATCCACGAATGTCCAGACTTGATTCGAGTACATCAAGTCAATTTCTGACTTTATAGCATCTAACCATTTTTCGAAATCAATATCAGAAATCACCTCGTCAAAGATATTGGGATCATCACCATGACCTCTATCTCCCATAAGAAATATTTCTTTTACTTCCTCCGTAAGCATACCCATATACCTTTCAAGAGGTCGGGAGACCTTGC
This sequence comes from Elaeis guineensis, assembly GCF_000442705.2. Lineage (NCBI taxonomy): Eukaryota > Viridiplantae > Streptophyta > Magnoliopsida > Arecales > Arecaceae > Elaeis > Elaeis guineensis. Next base: position 97,005,393 of record NC_026003.2, read on the forward strand.
TAGATCTACGAGGTGGTAGAGGAACATCAACTATTGGCTCATGGACTATGGGTTCCTGAGGATCTATAGCTCTAGACTCTTCAGAGACCTTCTCTCGAGTTTCACTAATCTCCCACTGCCGTCATCCTGGATAAACTATTTTTTTAGGAACACGGTATTTCAACTCACAATCACATTGTAGTCTTATGAAAAGTAGTAGTATCTCATAGATTCTTTTGGGTATCCTAAAAAGCGAGCTATAATAGATATATCCTCCAACTTTTCCTCCATCTATCTCTTGACATAGGCCGGACGTTCTCAAGTCTTAAGATAACTCAGACTCGGCTTCTTACTGAACCATATCTCATATGGTATGGTAGGAACGGATTTTGATGGAATCCTATTCAATAAGTGAATGACAGTTAACAAGGCATGTCTCCAAAGAAATAATGATAGATCAGCGAAGCTCATCATGGACCTAACCATATCCAATAGGATCCTATTCCTCCTTTCGGATACTCCGTTGAGCTGAGGTGTTTCTAAAGGGGTCCACTGAGAGACTATACTGCTGTCCATAAGTTATCTCAAAAATTTTTGACTCAGGTATTCACCTCTTCGATCAGATCGAAGAACCTTAATGGGTTTATCTGTCTGCTTCTCTACTTCATATCTGAATTTTTTGAACTTTTCAAAGACTTCAAACTTGTGCTTCATTAGATACACATATCCGTACTTAGACAAATCATCGGTAAAGATAATAAAGTAGGTATAACCATCCCTGACCTGCATATCGAATGGCCCACATACATCGGTGTGTACCAGGGCAAGTAACTCTGTGGCCCTTTTCGCATGTCCTACAAAGGGTAACTTGATCATCTTTCTTCGAAGGCAAGATTCACAAGCTGGATACGACTTTGGATTAAGAGAGCTAAGGATCCCATCCTTTTTCAGTCTGTTTATCCTGTTCTCTCCAATATGACTTTGTCTATGGTGCCACAAGTACTTCTGGTTAATTTCATCTCTGGATTTTTTTTGGCCTACGGTACTCACTATTTACTCATTTAAGTTCACATTCGCATCAATATGCAAGTGCTAAAGACTGTCAATTAAAAGACCTTATGCAATCAATTTATTTCGTAAATAAAAAGAACAAAAGTCTTTATTGAAACTAATTTCAAAACCTTCCTGTGTTAGCACAAACACGAAAATCAAATTCCAACTAGCCACAGAAATATAATAACACTTTTAAATCTAATCTAACTCCCGATGGTAATCGAAGAGGATAAGTATCGATGACCTCTGCAGCAACCTTTGCTCCATTGTCGATTCGAAGGATCATATCACCTTTTCTCAACCTCCTACTTTCTATTAGACCCTACATTGAGGTACATATATAAGCACTCGAGCTAGAGTCTAATACCCAACTAGAAGTAGAAGAAATCATGAGGTTACATTCTATTACGAGTATACCTTCGAAAGGTTTGTCATCCTTTTTGGTTTTTAGGCTCTTCGAATATTTCGGATAGTTCCTCCTCCAGTGGCCTTCAGCATGATAGTGAAAATATTTTTCCTTTGCCTCAGCCACTTTTGGACCATCCTTCTTTGGCTTGCTCTCTCTCTTCTACTTTTTTACAGATTTAACCTTCTTCCTTTTAGTAGACTTTCTCTTGAAAGAAGAAGTCCGCTCCACAGCAAGAACAGTGCCCCTTGAACTTTTCAAGATACCCTCCGTTGTGACCAACATGTTGACAAGTTCGAAAATAGTGCAGTCAAGTTTGTTCATATGAAAATTCATAATGAATTGACTATATGAACTGGTAAGAGATTGAAGGATCAGATCCATGTATAATTATTTTTGCATATCCAGTCTGAGTTTTCCAAGCTCCTTAATGTTCTTGATCACTGTCATACAGTGCACATGGACAGACTACCCACACGCATCTTCAAGTTAAAGAGTCTCTTGGATACTTCGAATCGTGTAGTACGGCTCTACTCACCATACAACTCTTGTACGTGAGTGATCATGATCCGGACAGTGGGCATATGCTCGTGCTGGCTTTACAACTCGTTTGACATAGATGCCAGCACATAGCACTTGATCCGACTATCTTCATCCGTCCACTTCTCAAAAACAGCTCTCTGCTCAGCAGTAGGATGGTTTGGCAACACAACAAGATCCTGGTCGAGAATATGGCTTAACTTTCTCGAGGTCAGGACAATCCTAAGGTTTTTAAGCTAGTCTTTAAAATTATTACCGGTCAAATGATTGGTTTCAAGGATACGAGCTAGAGGGTTTGAGGCTAACATGATAGTTTAATTACTAGAGTAGAGATTCAAGTTAGACTTTTATACTTAATATTTTAATTTATTTTTAAGAACTTTAAGATGCAAATAATGACTCTCACTAATTTTTTGGATCCCTCCACTTTCTTAGGAGGAAATGAAAATCCTAACGCGACAAAGAATTTCTAGTGGGTGCTGCGGTCTCATTGATAACATGCACCTCACCTAACAGTTATTGATAGCATGCACACCGATGCGTAGGTGACTCTTTGCCCAGATGCTTCACTGAGCATGTTGCAGCCACTTGATCTCTAAGTCATGTGGGCTCACCTAACAGTTATTGCCCACATTTCTTAGTTAAGTCCGACCCACCATTCACAAGCAGGTGTAAGACTATCATTGGATCCCTCACCTAACAGTTATTGGGCACAATCCCATCCCTATCCTGGAGCAACTCCTTGCTAATAGAGTGGTTGCGTGTTTTCGATACAACTGAACCACTTTGACCGGTCGAAAGCAATCAATATCGGTAACACACCCGCACACCTACAATGGTGGAAGACCTACGGACTTATTATTTATGAAAAGATTTAGATTTAGGTCTCATTTAATCAGTCATCATATGATCGATCTAACTGGCATGGGCTAAACCAGATTGATAAGCGACCTAATTTAAAATCCAATCTTCTAAATTGGCCAGATAAGTGGAGATCGATGGGGGTTCCTTCGTTGCCTTCCTAAAATATCAATAAATTGATCAGGTCAGCTAACAGAACTAATTAAATAATCACGTCTCATTAACTTGCCTTAGATACTAATAGATCGATTGATCATAATCGATTGGCTCAAGTGAATCGGGCTCAAACCAACAAGTCAAATTAGATCCTTAGGTTAATCGATTTTATATATGGGACTCAATCAATTTGATCAATAACAATTGTATGATCATTAACTTAATTGATCTAACTAAATTCAATATTTGACTCGGTTTGACCAATTACTTAATCGAATTAGACCCATATGACTCAAATCAAAAATCTTAGATGTAATCCTATTACATGATCTAATTTTTGATTTTTCTATGACAAAATCCTCATGCATAAACACATATTTTAGATTCTAAAATCATATTTCAGATCTAAATTTATTACATGAAAGTAAATTTTAGAACATGAAAATAATTTTAAGATTTTAGCATACAAACATAAATCATATATATGCATGTAAAATCAGATCTAAATAAAATTTCAGATCTTAGAATGATGTCATATATCTCATATATTAATCATAGATCTGATTAAAAATAAATTTATGATCTAAAAATATAATCATATATCACATATATGTATCAAAATTTAGATCATATAAAAATTTCAGATTTTATGCATGCATCTATGTATCACACGAACATGGACTAGCACTCTTTTTAAATCAAAATTCAAATCTATGCATGCAATTACATATTATTTATCTGTTGTAATATTAAACACAAAATCAAATTTCAGATTAGTTGATCCATCTATACATCTCATGTTTAAAAAAAAAATTGATTTTAAAATTTTTTCAAAAATATGTATGTCAAAATTCAGCATATGAAAATCCATGCCTCTGATACCACTGATGTAATTCTGGATTTGGTGCATGTATATATATTTTAAAACTTTTATTTTCTAAACACTACAGTGGAGAATAATATTAAATTACTTTTAATCTAAATTTTACATGCATAAAAATATAAAACTACATTAATCTATTTCATATGCTAAAATTGATATATGCTGAAATTCAGATTATGATCAAATTACATATATATTTCGCAATCCCTTTCTTCAAAACTGGATCTGGAAGAGATGAGGCTCTTTGTTAGCCACACAAGTATCCGATCTTTACGAGTATCCACTTGAGATCAGTCTGGAACAGCCCTCTATAATTTGAATTTTGATTCTTCAAAATTCAATCTGCTGAATCTGAACGAAGTCTGGATCGCGATCAACACTTGATCTTTCTCCTTGATCTTCTTTTTCTCCTCTTCTCTAGAGTTTTTTCTTACTATGTGCTGCTACCAGATGCTAGAAACCAGCAAGAAGAGGCATCCAAACTCCTCTGAGCGTGAAACTCCTTGGGAGGGGTGTATAGAACACCAAGAGAAGAGAAAGGGAGAGGAAGAGAGGACGTAGGGAGAGCCTTTAGATGTGAGGGGCTGCTGGTTTTGATGCTCTAGGGATCTTAAGGAAGTCCCTTTAAATAGGCATAAGGATTGAATCCTATTCAATCTCATAATACAAGTCTTACTTGCATTAGAATTTCTATTAACTTAAGTTATCTAACTTACATTAGGAAGCCCATTAGGCACCAACTATTGGAGCCCTTGCACCCATAATTAGACATCCTCTTTTGCACCCAAGAGACACCTCATATGAAAATCAAAGGCCCTCTAATTAATGGACACGTCCAAATTGATCAAATCAAAGTGGCATCCCATAATAACTATCAAGGAGATTCATAAGGACTTGCACCCTTAATTTATATGATCCATAACCTTAGACAGCCAACAATTGGAGTTTCATGAATCTTATTCATATAGATTATTAGTAGATAATTAAGTTAAAATTATCTTATCAAATAAATAATCCCAACAAAAGAAGAATTAGATCAAACTATGTGCTAGCAAGGTTACCATGAACCCAATGAGTTTCTCTAAACTCAATTGATACTTCATAAGCTCAATTTCTTATTTCAGGCCTAATCTCTTTGTTGTGTGACCCCATAGGTTCAACTCTATCTGGTAGTAAGATATATAATGATTTCTATCATTATATCATTAAAATTTTTTTCAATGGATCGAAACAATTCTACTCTAACTCAGCAAGGATTGTCGATCCGAAACAATCCTAGTGAGCTTTCACAATCTATCAGTGACACCTAGCAGTATGTAGTGACAACCTAGTAGAACTGAAATGAATCTCTAGATGTAGTTAATGTGTGATTTAGTCTCTCTATCATGAGTCCTGATTAGATAGGAGGTCATGGATAAATCATCAAACCTTAACATCATCATATGATAAATTGATTAGCTCAAGTCCAGTTGTGACTTTTATGAAATTTTTTTTCATCAATCATACTACTGTGGCCACAAACTCTTGTACTTAGCCTCTCAAATCTCATAGGACTACTCTCTATCAAGGTCGATAGATCCTATCTTGATACGCATCCCACTCCTACAGTAGACCAACTGTCACCAACATCCACTACAAGAGCTCATTGAGATCCATGTTTATGTGTCAATCAAACTCCAGCAGCCTCACTGCGAGTAGCAGTACCATCTCAAGTCAAAAGATCGATCATACAACTGGAGCATCGAGATAATTACTGACGATTAAATAAAAATCCAAGTGATCTCTCATATGGTCACGCTCAGTGCCAATTGTTCTCTAACAACCATCTGCACTTGTCGTCCTGTGTCTCTACACAGTAGATTAGAGATCCATCTATCCCGAAAGAAGTGATTTGTGCATTAGTCTATCCAGATCTGTCATTGTCCTCATGATGATCCTATGATCGAGAGCCTTTAGGAATTAAATACATGTCTCTAATTTTTAATACTTTAAGAATATGTATCAAAACTAATTTCATGAACGATTCAAGAACACATTACACTTGAATGAAAAAGAACTTGTCCCTTTTATTGATCATATCAATATATTAAGTATAAAATTATATCCTAGATATATTACAATGTGTCAACCATATTGGCTTCTAGGACATACATCTAACAAAATGTACCTTGGTTACAAATTTTTTTAACCATGAAAGCACTTAGGTTAGATCAGGTTGGACCGGACTTGGCATAGTCGGATTTGAATATGATTTTGACCGTATATCTACATTTTTGCTTTGATCTAGGTCAATGAATTAGAAGCTTGTCATGGAAATACATGTGATGTTGTAAGATTTGGACATGGTTTGGGTTGGATTTAGTTGCCCAAGTTTAAAAATAAGGTTCACCCTAGACTGATCCAATTTGGAGTAAACATTGTGCCCACCAAATCGAACCATTGGTGAAAAACAAGATGAAGTCATTGCTTAGTTTGTTTGTGATATCAATAGATTCAATTTATTTTTCTAGCTATCATATTGTTCTCTTTTAAGCAAAACTAACTAATTACAAAATTTCCAACCATGAAAGCAATTGAGTTAGATTAGATTGGATTGCGCTTGATGGGGTCGCACTTTGAATAGGATTGTCATCTTGAATCTATATCATGCTTTGAACTAGGTTTATGAATTGGAAGCTTGTTGTGAAATTACATGTGATGTTATAAGATCTGGACTTGAGTTTGGGTTGGATTTACGTGCCTCAGGTTTAAAATTATAATTCACCCTTGACTGATCCATTGTAGCTAGATGTTGGACCAACGAAACTTAAACTTTTGGTTTGAAACAAGATGATTTTTTTTTTGATGAAAATGGGAGGTATTACCACCCGAATTTTATTAGATTATATGAGGAGGTTGCATGGGATTTCAAAGAAAGGATTTGATTGTCCTACGTCAAAGAAGAAAAGAGAAAGATAATGAGAGTGAGGTAGCTTGAGGGTGAGGTCAGAACAGTGTACAGGTTCAGAGTTGCCTCTATAGTGCAAAACTTAAGAGCTTGGACAATGTTTTGTATTCCTTGCTTAGATTTACTCTAAATAACCGAAGTCCAGCTTTCCACTAGGTGGCAAAGCTCTGAATTATGGTGCATGTTTACTGAAAGAGCTTCAAAAAAGAAGAGTCTTCTGTTTCTTTCTTCTATATTAGCCGGCAGGTCATGGAAGCAATGACATCCTAGGCTTGTTTGGAGATTCTATGAGGGAGACATTCTCACTAGTTTTCCATAGGTCTTCGACTGATGATGATGCATCTGAGATATCTAGTTTGGTGATAATTTTCTGCCATACTGTCGCAGTGTAGGTATAAAACATGAAGAAGTAGTTTGTAGTTTCAAAGAGAGTGCGGCATATGGGGTACCAATGAGTAATTTAGACATTCTTAATTTCTCTTAAGATTTTTAGCCGTTAGAATTTTATTGTGGAATAAAAGTCAATTGAAGATCTTTATTTTCTCTGAAATGGGGATTCTCTAATTTATCTTTGTGAAGGGTGTCCAAATACCATCATTCTTTAGAAAAAGTAACATTTCTTGATAGTGAAATTTCCTTTTGCACTCTATTTCAATTTTACTTTGTTCGGTGTGCTTGAGAAATTGATGCCCTCGGTGGAACTCTTGAAGGCTTGAAGTATTGCTTCCAAATTTGTGATAACATCTTCTCTTAATATGCTTTCAGTATCCGAAGTTCTTTTAAATTCATAAACTGAAAAATTTGGCAGCGAGGTTAGATGGAAGAGTACCAGATAAGACTGCTTGAGTGGTTTGATTCCAGTCCATTGGTCATGCCAAAGCAAAATCTTTTTACCATATCCAAGTTCAAACTAAATACTCCGATGAAAGAAATTGCCCACTTTCGCTACATTCTTCTAAGTTGTTAATGCAATTTTTTAGGAACCTCACATCTGTCAGACTTGGGAGTCTATTGAGATAGTACAATTTTTGTATCAGATTCCTCCAAGTCTTATTATGTTCTTGATAAAATCTCCACAAACATTTTGAAGAAGATATATGTTTAGGAGTTTAAGGTTAATAGCTCCTAATCCACTGAAAAATTTGGGTCTGCAAGACTATTTCTAGTTAACTAGGCAATGAATACCCTTACAATGGTTGTCCCCTCTCCACCGGAAGCTTCTCCATTTCTTATCAATTCTGTCTAGAGCTTCTTGAAGGATTAAGAACAAGGAAATCCAAAAAATAGGGATAGAACTTGTTGCAGCCAATCTCCTATCGTCTGTCGTCAGTGAAGAGTATCTGTAAGACAAAGTCCTCACAGACCGGAGTTGTATCCGGCGAAGACCCTCCGATGCTTAAGTCAGAGAGGGGGTTGGTGAACAGTAGATAAAGAGTGTTTAGAGCGGCAGAGTCTTAGTCCAGAATTGTCTTATCCGTACTGTTCGTTTACTTTCCTTTTATATATGATTTTAATGTAACCGTCGAATACATGGTCCCACTTTTTATGGCACTAAATTATCGGGCCATTATCGTAGAGTTAGTGGGCTATTTATTTCCATTAATGGCTGTGACACGTAGTTGATAACCGTTCATAACGGCTAGGATGTGTTGAGCAGATAGACCGACTATATGTCGGTAATACTGATAAGTCGGTAGTAGACCCGAATGAGCAACGATTGATAACTCTAATATGCCGATAGTCTTCGGTCGAGAGTTAACCAACTTGTTAGTTGATGGTTGATAATAGCTGACTGTTGGTCGGTTCACCGACAGTAAGTCGACGTAATGTGTTCATGCGGCCGATGTAGAGTCGGAGTCAGGGGTCGGTTGACTTATCCCAATAGCTGCCCCCCACTCTCAAGTCCAAGGTGATCTGACGTGTATATTATCACGTGGTCTGTCACGTTAGACAAAGAGAGTTGTCATGTGTTGCCTCGAGCCCCGACTTGGCTGCTAGTCTTTTTGGAGTATGAGAGTTCTCTGACTATTTTGTCATTTCGGTAGCTGCAGAGTCATTATTGGGATGTCATTTTGACAGAATAATTCGGTACCGGACGTCGTTTCAGAAAAATAATTCGACGTCAGATGCTACGATTCTGACTAGTAGATTTTGGCCACGTGTTCGAACATCATTGGATCGGAACTGTTCACGCGGATGACAGTGAGGTGGCACGATCAGGAGCAGGTGCATTGAACCATCTGACCAATGATCGATCTAGATGTTGCCACATGTCGTCATCTGATGAGATTCTGATTTGACCGATTTTATCTGGACCATTGATGGATCCTATATATATAGGGTTACTTTCAGCCAAACTTTTATTTTGTATTTTGTCACCATTCTCTGCTGCAGAAGTTTTGTCAGAAGGTCACCCTAGTACCAGAGCTCCAGTGTTCTCTCTCTGCCCCTTCTTAGCTTCAAGTCAAATTTTTTTGTCTTCCTTCTTGGCTTTTCCTCCCCTTTGGATCTTCGTTTTAGAGTTCTCTTGTTTTCCTTCTTCATGGTTAGGGCTTCTTTCTCTCGAGATAATCAGTCGAAGAATCCGACCGATGAATCTCCTTCAGATTCGAAAGTGAAAGCTTCTTCTTTATCTGGACCTAATGTTGAATGGCTCTAAAAGCAATATCGTATCCTGGAGCAGTATCAACTTTTCGCTCCTGGCTCTGATGGTTAGGTGAACTCCCCTCCTCCGGACCAGGTTGCCTTCTATGTCGAAGATCTCTGAGTCGGTCTTCGATTTTCGATTTCAAAATTCATCCAAAATTTGCTTGACTATTACGGTCTTTGCCCTACTCAGTTGGCATCAAACTTGATCCGACTGATAATTAGTTTTGCTTTGCTATATCAGCTAATACCGACCGAGTCTTGTCCTTCTCTTTTTCGAACTTTCTTCGTCCTACATCCCATCTTAAGGCCAAGGGTTGGTGGTTCTTCAACCCAAGAAAAGACCTTTCTTTCATCACTGGTCTACCATCGTCCATTCATGGATGGAAGAATTAATTCTTTTTATTTCTTCTTCTCTTCTCTGGGGCTTTCCTTCACGCTGGGGTGATCCAAGGACCGGCCCCAGTGAGAATAGTCGGGTGGAGGTCAACGATCGAGAAGATTTTCATTGACTGAAGGATATGACAGTACCACCACTGAGAGAGCTGATGACCGAACAACCTGTCTACGATGTCGGTCTTAGTTCGGTCACTTTCTTAGGTATAGCAAAGTTAATCACTTTCATTTGTTTTGTTTTTGTTTGTTTCTAAACTGTACTGACTTCCTTATTTTGATTGTAGCCATACAGTCGAGGATACGAGTATCGACTGTCGATATTCGTCAGCATGCTGCCAAAAAGAAGGCAGCATCTGAAGCTGGACCCTCCTGACCATCGAAGAGGAGTTGGGCAGTTGCTTCATTTGTGCCGACGAGAGAATCTGACGTACCATCGGCATTGGTTCCTGAGCTGATTTTGGCATTGTCGGCCCCAACAATGCTCCCTGAGGTGCTGTCCATTGAAGCTGGGGCGACAGAAGAAGACAGAGCTACAGTAGTACCATCGACAACTCCACTAGCTGAAGTTCGGACCGTGGCAAAAGTCATGATCGAGCAATTGACGGTTGCACTGGTCGTTCCTCTAGCGGAACCATCTCGAGCGCAGTCGAGCTCCAATTTTTTCATATTCTCAAGCGCAGAGCTGCCGATAGGAGATCTGGGGAAGGCACCGACGATTTCGACAGATGATGGATCATCGATAGGTCACTAAGTTCTTTTTGATATTAGAGTTTCTGAGGATGAGTCAGCCTTGGTCAATCTAGTATTGGCCAGGTGGCTCATCCAAGCGGCTCTTCTCCCAACTGATCAGGAGAATAGGAAGAATCATATCATAGCCAAAATATTTTCTTCTTTTTATCCGACGATATTCGGGGTAAGTTCTTCAACATTTTTTTTTGATCTGATCTGACTCATCTTCTGCTTTCAGTGGGCACACGATATGCACGACCTAGAGGTCGGCTATCGGAATGTTGCAAAATTTCGTTGAATTTGGATGGACAAGGTGACGGTCGCCAATGTTGAGAAGATGATTGTCCTTGAACAACTCCAGATGGCAATCGAGCGGGAGGCGAAGCTTCAAGAGGAAGTCTCCTGTTTGACCATCGATCTTCAATCTTTTGGAGATGAACTTGAGTTGGCTCGTCAGAACATCTTGTCTCTTGAGTCACGAATTAAGAGCAAGAAGCACTCTATCCACCAACTTCGACAAGAAAGGGACGGCTGCATCGACGAACTCGAAGCCGAACGCGGAAGACATCGGGCCACCCTACAAAGGTTAGCACTAGCCGATGATGAGTCGGCTTTTGCAAGAGCTGACGTAGAGTTGGCAAGAGCGGAAGCAAAGTCGGCAAGGGAAGCTTTGAACCAAGCCGTTAAGAACTTCAAGAACTCTAAAGAATTTAAAGAAAAAATCCTCGAAGGTGGGTTCGCTTCTTATTGTGTCAGGTATGAAGACAATCTAGATGCAGTTGGAAAGCTGTATCCAGATTTGGACTTGAGCAGCATCATCCCTCTTGTCCCGAAAGATGAAGCTGCTGGAGAAGAAGCTACGTCGACTGAAGATGCTACACCAACTGCTGAATACGGTGCACCAACTGCACCAGAAGATGTTCCATTCGCTGATGCTGCGTCGAAGCAAGGAGATGGGGATGACGACTAGTGATCGGTATAGTATTTTTGTCTTCTTTTTGTAATAAAAAATATTTATAATCGGACTTCGATCTAATTTTATAATCTTCTTTTCAATGAATGAACGAAAGAATTTTTCTAAGTACTTTCTCTTTTCTGTGTGTTTGTAATGTCGTAGCATTACTATTTAATTATCGAATATCGATCGGCAAGCCGAACATACTTGTAGAATTCCTCCGTTAGTCGAATATTAATAGGCATACTTTACCTTTTAGGTATTCAGATAAACGATAATAAACCGAATACCCTTCAACCGATCGTAGTCAGATTAGTATGTCTGGTTATTTGATAATTGGTGACAAGTCAAATATCCTTCGATCGATCATAGTCAAGTCGGTATAATTTCAATTCAATTTTTATCATATTGGCATAGCATTCCACTTAGTTAAGACTAAGTCGGCATAATAGTCGTTTGACTAGAGTCGGCTTTTATAATGAAAAGCCGAGATATAGTCGGTACCGAGATACAGTCGGTATTTTGACTTTTACGGTGAAAATTAAAATATAATCGATGTATTGGTTTTTACAATGAAAAATTAAAATATAGTTGATTGAAACTGATCGTCCATCTATCGGTCTAAAATCACTTTGTAGTTGGCTGAAACTTTTATGATTCTGAAATTCAATATTTCATTCTATACATATGAACAGCTTTATTGATAATACATCTTTAGGTTGTCAGCATTCCATGTTTGAGGAATAGCTACTTCCTCAAGGGTTTTCAACCGATATGTGTCCGGTCTAAGTGTTTCGGTTATTCTGTAAGGTCCTTCCCAATTCAGAGATAATTTTTTCTGATCCAGAGGTCTTGAAACTTTAGCTTTCCTTAGGACCAGGTCTCCTGGATGGAAGATCTTTGGCTTAACTTTTGCATTATAATATCAGACTACTTTTTGCCGATATGTTGTGATCCAAATTTGAGCTTGTTGTCGGACCTCAAAAAATAGATCTAGATCAGCTCTCTGATATTCTGAATTGCTCGGCTCATTGTATTGCTCTACCCTTGCTGATGGTAATCCGATCTCAAGTGGGATCATCACTTCTATTTCATAAGCCAGATTGAATCACGATTCTTCTATTGATATGCGAGGAGTCATTTGATATGCCCATAAGATCAGATATAATTCTTCTATCCAGAGGCCTTTAGCTTCATTCAGTCTGATTTTGAGTCCATAAAGAATTATTCATTTTATTACCTCCACCTCTCCATTGGATTATGGATGACCGACTGATGTGAGTTTGTGCGTAATATAAAATTTTGCACAGAATTTTTTAAAGTTCTGATTGTCAAATTGTCGATCATTATTAGTGATGATGGTGTGTGGTAGACCGAATCTGCATATGATTGATTTCTGAATGAAGTCTTTCATCTTACTCTCAGTGATTTGCGTCAAAAGTTCAGCTTCCACCCACTTGGTGAAGTAATCGATGGCGATGACTATGAACTTTCTCTGACCAGATGTCGATGGAAAAAGGATCAAGTATATCAATTTTTTATTATGCAAAGGGCCATGGTGCAACAATTGATGTCAAATGACTGGCCGGTTGATGTTGTATATTTGTATATTTCTGATATGATTTACACCTTCAGACAAGTTCAGCTGCATCTTTCTTCATGGTGGGTTAATAATATCCTTGTCGTAGGACCTTGTAAGCTAGAGATTTGCTCCCCAAGTGATTTTCACAAATCTCTTCATGAATTTCTCTGAGTGCATAGTCGGGCATCTGTCGGTCCCAAACACTTCAGTGAGGGAAGAGAGAATGACCTCTTATATAGTTGATCATTCATTAAAATATATTGTGAGGCCGTCCATCTGAGTCGTTTGGCTTCTAAGAGATCCGTAGGGAGAGTTTCATCCGTTAAATACTGGACAATCGGATCCATCCAGCTTGACTCATCAGTGATTTGTAGCACTTCTTTATTTTATCAATACTCGGCTGCTCAAGATATTCGACGAATGTTTGACCCAGCAAGTTGAAAGAAGTGGTTGCGAGTCGTGAAAGTACATCGACTCGAGTATTTTATGTTCTTAGAATGTGAAAGATTTTAAAATATTTTAAAGTTGACATAAGATCTTTCACTTTCTAAAGATACTTCATCATAATGGGATCTCGGACTTCAAACTCGTCCTTAACCTGTCCAGTAATTAGTTGTGAGTCGGTGAAGATCTTCAGGCTATCGATATTAAGCTCCTTGATAATTTTTAAGCTGGCTAAGAGTGCTTCATATTCGGCTTGATTATTCGAAGCTTTAAAATTGAATCGAAAGGCATATTCAGTAATAATCCCTTTGGAATTGGTGAGGATGAGACCAGCTCCACTGTCTTGCACATTAGATACTCCATCTATATGTAGCACCCATATTGATGTTAAGTCGGATTTGGGAGTCGTAGCCTGCTTTATTTTGTCATTAGCTTCATCCTTAGGATTATTATCCAGTATTATACACTCAGCGACGAAGTCAGCCAAAACTTATACCTTCATTGATGGACGTAGATGATATTGTATATCAAATTCATCAAACTTTATTGCCCACTTTGCCATTCGACCCAACGTATTAGATCGGTGTAATATTACCTTCAACGGCTGATCTGTCAAGGCGATAATAGGGTGTGCTTGAAAGTATGGACGATGTCGTTGTGATGATATGATTAAAGTGTAGATCATTTTCTTCGCTCTTGAATATCTCACTTCAGCATTATGAACCACCTTGCTAGTTTAGTAGATTGGTCGTTGAATTTGATTTTCATTCTCCTAGATAAGTACTGAACTAACTGCCTCGATCGATGTCGCTAAGAAGAGATACAAAATTTCTCTAACCATTGATTTTGTAAGCAGCGGTGGAGATGTTAAATATCTTTTTAGATCTTCGAAAGATTGTCGACACTCGTCTGACCATATAAAGTCGTTAGATTATCTTAAGATCTTGAAAAAAAGCAAGCATCTTTCTGCCGACCTTGATATGAATCGATAAAGTACGACGATTCTTCCGTTAAGCTGCTATATCTCTTTTTTAGAGCTAGGATGCTTCATATTGATGATAGCCTTTATTGTCTCAGGATTGGCCTTGATTTCTTGTTGGGATACAAGAAATCTGAGAAACTTCTCAGAAGTTACTCCGAATGCACACTTAGTCGGATTCAACTTCATCTGATATCGTCGAAGTGTGCTGAAGGCTTCTTTCAGGTCCCGAACATGATCAGTACTTTGAGAAATTTTTACTAGCATGTCATCCACATACACTTTCATATTTTGCCTGATCTGCGTCTTGAAGATTTTGTTGACTAGCCATTGATTTGTAGCTCCAGTATTTTTTAAACTGAAAGGTATTACTTTATAGCAGTAGATGCTTTTGTCAGTTACGAAGGCTGTGTTCTCTTCATCTTTGGGTGCCATCCAAATCTGATTATAGCTTGCAAAAATATCCATGAAGCTTAAGAGTTGGTGCTCCGAAGTCGCATTAACTAGTTGATCAATCTTTGATAAAGAAAAACTATCCTTTGGATAAGCTTCATTTAGATTTGTGTACTCGATGCAGATTCTTCATTTCTCATTGGTCTTTCTCACCATCACTAAATTGGTGAGCCAATCAGGATAGGTAGTTTCTCTGATGAAACTAGCTGCAAGAAGCTTATCGACCTCTTCATCGATGACCTTCTTTCTTTCAAGAGCAAAAGATCTTTTCTTTTATCTCACCGGCTTAACCTTTGGGTCAATGTTTAGTTGATGGATTATTACTTTCGGAGGAATGCCTGGCATATCAGTAGCCGATCAAGTAAAAATATCGATGTTTGCCCTGAGCAGATTTATTAGTTGCTATCGCTCTGGATCAGATAGTTGTGATCCAATTTGGACCATTTTCTCAAGATCTTCTTCTTTTAATAGGATGAAAACCAATTGTTTGGCTAGTTCACCCCTTTCTTCATTCTCTCTTTGGTCCAATTTATCAATGGACAGAGTCTTTGGGTTGATTATTTTGTGTGAAAATTAGAAAGCAATGTTGGACAAGTTGTTCATCTCCATGCATCTCTCTGACTCTATTTTTTGTCAGGAATCGAACTAGTAGATGATAAGTCGAGACTACTACTCTTAAAACATTCAGACCAGATCATCCGAGTATGGCATTATAAACTGAAGAAACTCAGACAATCATGAATATCATGAGAATAGTATTCTGTTCTGGTTTAGTTCCTGCAGTTAATGGGAGAGTAATTTCTCCTTCCACAGTAATCGCATCTCCTGTGAAACCGACTAATGGCGTCGAGACTCTTCTAAGTCAATCAGTCGGTAGTTGCATTTGAGAGAAAGTCGAATAAAACAAAACATCCATCAAGCTTTCATTATCTGCTAAAATTTTTTTTACATCATAATTTGCTATCATTGTCGAAATAACGATAGCATCATCATGAGAAGTTTGTATTCTCTGAACATCATTTTTCGAAAAAATTATTACATTATCGAGTCATCGTTTCTTCGCTGACTCTTCTTCGAAAGTTGTCCCCCAACTTTTCTGTCGCCTGAGATCATGTTGATTACTCCTACTGTTAGTTGATTGTTGAGTGTCTTCTCAGCTTGCGACTGAAGTTGTTGATCGACGAGAGATTGAGTCGGACAGTTACATCAAAATTTTTTGAGATAGCCTCATCTAATCAGGACTTCTATCTCATCCCTGACTTGAATACACTGTTAGGTATCGTGACTGTGATCACGATGGAACCGACAGTATTTTTTCTATCTTAGCTCCTCGATGGTGCTTTCATTGGTGGATGGTATTATAAGTACTCTTCTCCTTCGATATCCATCAGGATCTGTGCATAGAGAGCAGAAAGAGGAGTGTAGGAGTCGTACCTGCCATAGTTATTCGGTTTCGGACTCTGTCGTCGAGGTGAAGCTCTTTTGTTGACAGTCGGCTTGCTTGATTTGGTCGGAGCTTCACTTTTCTTTTATTTCTTCTTCTGACCTTTTTCGTCTGTTTGGCATCGGTCAGAAGCAACTTCATCGATCAGAAGCAACTTCATCCAGAAGTTCAGCATAGGTCTAGGGGAGAGTTGTCTAGAGAATATGTGAATCTGGATCTCCTTAGACCCCTCTTCATGGTTGATATAGCCATATCTTTATTGAGATCCCTGACCTCAAGTGTGGCTGTATTGAAGCAAGCTACAAAGTCTCTCAATGTCTCTGTCTCACCTTGCTTGATTGAGAAGAAACTGTCGGATGTCTGTGGCGGCCTTCGACTTGTACTAAAATGGGCTACGAAAGAATGTTCAAGCTGCTCAAAAGAATTGATGCTCTCCGACTGAAGCCTGGAATACCAGGCTCGAGCAGTCTTCCGAAGAGTTGTCGGGAAGCCAATGCATAAGAGGGCATCAGTTGCCTCCTGGATCATCATGAGAGTCTTATAGCTCTCCAGATGATTGATCGGATTGGTGGAGCCATCGTATGACTTCATCTACGGCATCTTGAATCGAGAGAAAATCAGTTCATCTAAGATACGTCGAGAGAGAGGTTGGGCAGTGTGGAAGTCATAGTCATTGGAAGATTTCCAACCTTCCACCTGAAGTTGGGTGAGCTGACGATCGATTTCTCTGAACTTACGTTCATAATCGTCAAGCCATCGTTGCTAGAAAACTCCAGGGGTAGAACCCCTTGAAGAGCTCGAAGAAGGTGAAGCAGAAGGTGTCCGCGGCCGTTTTTCTTTCCTGATATTGTGTAGATGGAAAGGAAAGGGAGAATGCCGTGAATAGTGGGTGGCACGATGAGAGTGCTAAGAATATGGTTATCCGTCTCGGTGGGAGTGTCGAGATGGTCGCTCTGGAGATGAGAAGGGTGAGCACTGCAGAGGACGGCGACTGTGCCTAGATGGCACTGATTGAGCCATCGGTTGCTTCACTGGTGGCTGCTGCTGCTATTGGGTTTGCTGCTGCTGAAGGCTTTGAACTGCCTCTGTCAAAATCTTCATTTACTGGATAAGTGCAGCAATCTATGCATCCGTAGTGACCACAGGATGTGAAGAACTGGGCTCTGCCATTGGAGGTAGGGGAGGAACATCTTTCTGATAGAAAGACTGCCTCGCTAATCCAGTCAAATGTTGAGCTCTGATTCTTGGTATGGTTGACTGTAGTCGTGCTCCTACCTGACGTGCCAATCTATTGTGGCCAATCTCCTGTTGTCTGTTGCCGGTAAAGAGCACCTGCAAGATAAAGTCCTCACAGATCGGAGTTGTGTCCGACGGAGACTCTCGGATGCTTAAGTCAGAGAGGAGGTTGGTGAACAACAGATAAAGAGTGTTTAGAGCAGCAGAGTCTTAGCCCAGAATTATCTTATCCGTACTGTTCGTTTATCTCTCTTTTATAGATGATTCTGATATAACCGTCGAATACGTGGTCTCACTTTTTATGGCGCTAAATTATCGAACCATAATCATGGAGTTAGTGGGTTGTTTATTTTCATTAATAGCTGTGACACATAGTCGATAACCGTTCGTAACAATTAGGATGTATTGAGCAGATAGACTGACTATATGTCAGTAATACTAATAAGTCGGTAGTAGACCCGAATGAGTATTGACTGGTAACTCAGATATGCCGATGGTCTTCGATCGGGAGTTAATCAAATTGTTAGTCGATGGTTGATAGTAGCCGACTGTCGGTCGGTTTACTGATCGTGAGTCGGCGTAATATATTCATACGGCTGATGTAGAGTCAGAGTCGGGAATCAGTTGACTTATACTAACAGAACTAAATATCGAATTTATGAGAATAACTTGACCTCTTAGTGGGAGAATCTAACCTTACCAAGTCGCTAACTTCCTTTCAATTTTTTCCTCTAGAAACCTCCAGTTGCTTGCTTTTTGTTTTTGGTGATGAAGTGGTAATCCTGGATAGGTTGTAAAAGGCAGCTTTGACAAGGTGCATCCTATGAGTTGTGCGAAAAACTTGCTCTCAACATCTGGATGCCAAATATATATAGATTGCTTTTTCGAAAATTGATGTTCAGACTCATTGCCAGTTCAAATGCGTAGAGTATGAATTTCAAAATTGAAGAGTATTGTCTGCTTGCATTGCACATTAGAAGGATGGTATCGGCATACTGTATACTCAGAATATTTTTGGTTGTTTCATATGATCTAATTCTTTTTGTTATGTTGTTTGATGCTGTTAAGTTGAGAAGGTGACTGAGAAGATTTGTAACTAAAATAAAAAAATATAGGAGAAAGGGGATCACCCTACCACAACCCTCTCCTATCTTGAATCCAGTTTGAGAGTTCTCCGTTTATTAGCAGAGTCATCCTGCTGGAGTATAAAATTTTTTTGATCCAAAATTGCCATTTGGGGCCGTAACCTCTGAATTTTAAAAGGGAGAGAAGGAAAGACCAATTGATCTTGTCAAAGACTTTCTCGAAGTTTATTTTGATGACCAGACCCATTTGTTTTGTTTTGTAGCAATGAGTGATGATCTCCATAGCGGTTAGGTAGCAATCTAAAATTTGTCTGGATTTAATAAAGATGGGTTGAGAATCTTTTACCAATCGGTCTATAAAACTTGATGGTCCAATTGCTAGAGCTTTAGAGAATATTTTGAGGATTCCATGTAATAGATTTATTGGCTTATAATCACTTGTTTGCATTCCTTCTTCTTAAAGATCAAAGCAACATAGGAGTAATTGAGTTTGAACAAATCAATTTTATTTCAGTGAATATCTGATAATAATCTACTCAGATCTTTCTTTATTGTATCCTAAAAGTACTGATAAAATGAGATAGAGAAGCCATGAGGTCTTGGTGATTTGCTCGGCCCTCGACTAAGTTAAAGAAAGCATTCTTAATTTCTTCTTCTGAGAAAGGTGCATCGAGTTCTATAAGATTTTCTAGGAAGTCCGAGTAAATGGCATCCCAGCTTAGTTGAGCTTGGGAGCTTTCCTTGATACACAAAAGGTTCTCATGAAATCTGGAAAGGGCTACTTTGATCTGATCTGGTTTGTCAAAGAGGTTGCCTTGATCCTCGGTTTAGATGATTATATTTTTTTTTTCTTGAAATTTGTTATTATGTAAAAAAGTTTAGTATATTTATCCCAATACCTCAACCAATTAGCTCTAGATCTTTGTCACGCCCCGAATCCAACATCCGAATCGGATACGTAATGGCCACACACTCCTTAGGGCAAGCTCTAAAGAATATGCAAGGTTTAAAATAATTCATTATAACCTCAACATCCATAATGTCTAATTTCAATAATAATTAGTAAAATTTACATAATTACAAATAAAATTTCTTCAATCCTCTGATCAGGTATCAATGACACTCTATCTATGCATCCGTTCACTCGCAAATACATACCATAGTAAATTATGAGCATCCTGCAATTCTGAGAAGAAAAAAAAATGGAGGGATGTGAGCTTTATATCCCAGTAAGAATTTCGTATATCACACCAATATAATAATATAATCTAAAAATAAGGATAAGTAATAAAACATAAAATCTCATGTTCAATATCCAGAATACTGTAAACATCCATAAATTATCTGTCTTATCAAAAGAGATGCATCATCATATGTTAATGGGTGAAATACTTTTATTCAGCATTAGTTTCATATCTTGTCTTCTATTTCTCTTTTCATAATCACATGATTTTTAATATTTTTCTTTTTGGCTTCGGACTAACCAAGATCATACCACAATCTCTATTTAATTAAAATATCTTGCTTAAGTCATAAAGGCTGTTTCAGGCATACACTCCTGACGAACTATCCTAGGATGAGCTCCTGACCAGCTGTCCCACGTATAAAAGTCCGTGGGGGTTGTCCCAGGCATAAGCTTCTAGTGAGCTGTCCTAGGCATAAGCTTCTGACCGGCTGATCCACGTATAAACCCATGAAGGCTATCCCAGGCATAAGCTCCTAGCAGGCTATCCCAGGCACAAGCTTCTGGCGAGCTGTTTTACATGATGAGGCTAGTCCAAACCATATCTTTTCTATCTAGTTATTTAGGTTGCTTTCTCATATCGATTTCTAGTTTACAATTGACCAAATTGAGTATATCATATTCACATGCTTATATAATCAATCAGTGATATATATATATATAGTCCACACATAAGGCATTCATATTGAAAATTAATAAGTAATGATATCTCAAACACGATAAATCCATCAACATGAGTTCAACAACATAAAACCAATAGTATAAATCCAACAATAAAAGTAGTATATATAATGGTACTCATATACAGGGATTTTTACCTCTATCGATGATCGATTTAAATATAGAAATTGATGAGCTTCTCAATTAACGAATATGAAATCAAGATATTTTGTTTGATACCTTTTTGTACAATAATTACAACTCTAAATGATCAGGATTAAACATAAAAATCATATGTGATTAAGGATAGAAAAATTATGAAAAAATCCTAAACATTATAAGTCCAAGACTCTCCTAGGATCAACCAATCGATCTTGATTATGTAGGTATCTGGACCCTCCACTGATCCATAAGATTTTTTAGAAAAAGAAAATCATGAAGAAAGAGAAAATTCTAGAGAAAAAAATTAGAGAGAGAAACTGATAGAGAAAGAAAGTGGAGAGAGAATAGAGAGAGGAGACAAAAAAGAGAGAGAAACTCTCTTTCTTCTTTTTTTTTTTTCTTTTCTTTTGGTTCTACTCACGTCTTCTTTCTTCTTCTTCTTCTTGTACTTTGAAACAGGAGAAGGAGAAAGATATGAGCCCAACCACCTCCCTAGCAGTGGCCCGATGAGTGGTGACCTCTCATGGTAGCGGATTGTTCGACGACCTCAGATCTCCGATGACCAAGGCCATCCGATGACAGCAGTCGGTCCAGTGGAGAGGAAAGAAAGAAACAAAAACAGGGGATGTTCTGTCCCCTATGAAATCCGACGGTCGGCGATAAAATCCGACCATCCAAAGCTTCCTACAGTTAGGAAGGAGAGGAGGATGGAAAAAGAGAGTTCTTACGTCAACTTCAATGACGAATCGGCGATCAATCAATGGTGGTTAATTTGCCAAGGAACAACTGACAGAAATCAAGAGAAATTTCATGGGTTTTTTGCTGGCATTTAATCGAGAGTTTTGGGGTGAGATGATTAGAGGGAGAAGCGGGTTTTATAGACTCCTTGCCGGAGTTTGATCATACTTTGGAATCCCTCTTTTGATGGGAACGGAGAAAAAGTGGACTCCCATCGGGAGTCCCCTTCTACGTCTCTCTCCTCTCTCTCTCTCTGTTTTGTGCCAAAGGGTTTAAAAAAATATGAGATCTTACAATCTTTGCTTCCAAAATATCTCCTTTTAATGAAGAGCTCGCTGCAATTCAAGTGTGAGCTGCTCTCTTTGACTCTTCTCCGCCTCAACAAGAATCTTGCTTTTTTGTTGTGAATCCAGCCATAGAATTTGTTTCTTGATCTCCTTTTTTCTTAATAATGTTTCTGTTGGTTGTTCAATTCCACTTGTTTAAGTTATTTCTAAGGAATCTTAATTTAGAGACCAAATTGGATGCTGCATCTGGAACCAATGGGGCAGGAGTCCATCAAAGTTTACCATATCATCAAACCCTAGAGTTGTGAACCAGAAATCCTCAAAGTGAAACCTCCTTGTCCACTGATTTTGCTTAAAGTCAAGTTTGATGGGAAAGCAATCGAAAGTTTTTTTTGCAAGAGGGGTGAGGATAGATCTTGGGAAGATAGAGAGCCACTCCAACGAAACTAGGCAGCGAGCAAGCTTTGTTAGGGTGGGATCATGTCGATAATTTGACCATGTATAGAGAAGGTTATTCAATCTGATTTCAATTAACATCAGTGTATCGATGAAGTTGTCAAACTTTGAGGAGTGAGGTGAGAGGTTGGTGCTTCCCTTTCTTTCCGAAGGATATCTGACTAAGTTGAAGTCCCCTATCATAATCCAAGGGGCAGTCCAGCTTTTTCCAATTTGATAGATCTCGGCTCAAAATTTTTCCTTCAATTTTGAGTCTGTGGGTCCATATACATTTATTAGAATTCATTCAATCTTGGTTGAATCCAGGAGATGATGAGTTGTGCTAAGGGAGAATTTATTGTTCCACTCGAAAATCCTAAGGATGAGACAGCACTCCATGCTTTCAGCTGATTACCACAGATTGAAGGAATAATTATGTTGGTTGCTTCGTTGATTTTAGTTTCTTGTAAACATACTATTAGGCTTTTAGATGATATGATTGTGTCTTTTATGGTTTTTTGTTTCTCTTTGATTCCCGAACCATGAACGTTCCATGAGATTAAGGCCATTTGTTGGAGAGTAAAAAACGATCGAGTAATAGAAAACAAAATGAAAACATAGTAACTTTGATATTGATAGTATGGAGATTGATATGTGACTGACAATTCTGATACTAAAAACTACTCCAAAAGGTGATCCACAATGCTAAGACCAAACTCTAAAACTCTTGAAGTTTCCATTCAAAAATAAGAAAGAGAGATTTAGTTCTATTCCACATCTAAGCTTGAAAATAACACTTCCTTCCAAAAGATACAGGCAACAAATCAATCTGGTTCGTTAACCTACTACCTTATTGAAGGTAAACTTTTATCTTGTGAGCTCAAGATTTTTTAGTTTTAGAATGGTACCATCGTTCATTTGGAAGAAGGCCATGTGTCACGCCCCCGACCCAAGATTATGAATCGAGGGTCATGGCAACCACCGCATACTCATAAAAAACTCTTCCCATAAGCATGCAAGGCATTTTATCATACTATCATAAAACAACAGTGGAATAATTAGTCAATAATTTAAATCCAAAATATAATGATCTAAATTTCTTTTTTAATATCTCAATAAATTCAACAATGATTCATAGGCTTTACATCAAATTTAATAAGTCTTTCAACCTAAAATAAAAGTATGAAGATTCTGCTTCTGATCTCTCTTCCATTCATATCTTATATTATGTTAATTCCTCAACATCTGTAAAAACAGTAAAATAGGAGGTAATGAGCTAGACAGCCCAGTAAGCAATGATCACTTCTCAACAGATTTCATCAGGCATTTAAGTAAATAATCATTTATAGAAAATAAGCATATATAGTTCATCAATTCGAAATTAATTTCTAATTATGCAATATAATTCATGCCAAATTCATTTTTTTTTTGAAAATTCAAGTTTCTTTTGAGATTTCAATTTCTTTCATTCTTCAATTCTTTTCGTCAACAATGAGCTATGACCACATTTTTTCTGTGGCAAGATCATAACACCACGTATATTCTTGCGGTAAGCTGCAAATCATCTGGCAGCAAAGTCCTTCGGAACCGCTGGTCTCTCTGGCAGTTTGTCGCTGGTCTCTCTGGCGACGTAAACCCTCAGAACAAATCAATTGCCAACGTATATGCCCCTATTGGCGGGATCCTTTATATAGTCAGGTTGTCAATTCATATTGTTCTTATATCAGAATTCTTCATAAATCATATTTCATATTCTAATTTCGATAATAAAATATATAATCATGTAGTATCGAAATCAATCAATATAATGCATCATGGAATCAATATGTTCAATCATGCTTCATCATAACATTTCAAATAAGATATTTTCATAACAAAATACTATTCATCCAATTCATGCATTGTTTCACAAATCATATCAGAAAAATAACTTATAATTTGCCGATAAATCTAGAAAAGTGAAACATTACTTACCTCAAACGCATTCCAATAAATCTATATAATTCTATAAATTTTCTTTCAAAAATTCTGTTCGTAGAGCATATCGCGATATCCCATGATCAAACATCTACAATCCTATACAGAATCAATTTCAATAATTAGAAAGAATATGAATACCATATTTCAACGGTTTAGATTGGGTCCGATCATCTAATTTCATCTAATCAAAATCTAATTAGGACCTAAACGATCCAAAGTTTGACTATCAGATCAAATCGGATTCGAAGTGATAGGACCGAGATTTCTTCATTGATTTCATAAAATCAAGTAGAGAGAGACAATCAGAGGAGAGAGAATTCATGAGGTACAATTCGAATTAATCAGATGATACAATCTAACATTACGATTGGTCCAATATCTCGATTGTTGAAATCAACATGATCAAATCAAGTCATGGCTAGATCGAAATCATGGATGATCAAATCTAAAGATTCATGATCTGATCAAAGTGGGTGCCAATACACTGTCTGACAATCATGGATCAGGATTCTTCATTAGAATCAGATCAGGACTATTAAAAAAAATTTCTTCATTCACTAACATTTTTAGAGAGAGAATCAATCAAGAGAGAATATTTTAGAGAGAGAAAATTTTAGAGAAAAAAAATTTTAGAGAGAGAAAACTCATCTTGAATTCTTCAGACAATATGATTCAACAAAACCGATTGATCAGATCAAATCATGCTGAAATTATCATGTGGATAATTCAATAAAATCATGAGAAATAAAATCTAAAAATATCTGATCTGATCAAAGTGGATGTCGGTGTACCGTCCGATGATCACAGATCAAAAATCCATCACGAGAATCATTTAAATTCATCATTATTTTTCTCAAAATTCTAAAAAATCTTAGGAGAGAGAAATAATCTAGAGGAAGGATTCTAGAGAGAGAAAGTAGAGAGAGAAAGTCTAATTCTAGAGAGAGAAAATACTAGTTCAGGCTGAAAAAAGAGAGGAAAGAGAGAGAAACTCTCTTTCTCATATTTTATTATTTATATCATTATTTATTAATTAATTTATTTTATTTTTCTTTCTTCTTTTCTTTCTTTCTTTTTTTTTCTTTTTCTTCACGGAAGAGAGAGGAGAGAAAATCCTATTTATTATTATTATATTATTATTATATTATTATTATTATTTTTTTTCCTTTTTTTTCTTTTTCGTTTTCTTTTTTTTTTTCTTTTTTCTTTTCTTTCTTCTTCTTCTTCTCTTTCTTTTCTTTTCTCTTTTTCTTTTTCTTTTCTTTTCCTTCTTGTTCTTCTCAGGCTTGCTTTGACCGAAATAGGAGATCTTAAATCCCCTCATTGGAGTTCCGACCGGTGGCGCAGCTGGTGTGGGGCAACCGTCGGCAGGAGGGGGGCGACCCAACGATAAGAGGAGGGCCAAGCCGGTGGTCGGCGGTGACCACCGGTGTCAGAAATAAAAAAAAAATAGGCAAAAATAGAGGTTCTTCTGCAACAAAATCCGGCAACTCCGGTCGCCGGTGAGCATGCACACAGGCACGGGAAGGAAAGGGAAGAAGAGAGGAAGGGGAGGAGGCTTACCTCCGATGCCGGCGAGGCTTTTCCGGCGAGCAATTGGACGGGCACAGGGACGGGTCTCCATGGTGGTTTTTCGACGATTGCCGCCGACTGGATCTCAGGTCTTTAGTGAAAGGGAGAGAAGAAGGATCTCCTCCTTAAATAGAGCCAAAGGGGGCTCTTTTCTGACTCCGATTGGGAGCCGGTGAACGGAGAAAGAAGACTCCCTTTGGGAGTCTTCTCCTCTATTTTTTTTTTTTGGGCTTTGGTGGGCTGGGATTCTTTACTCGGGTCGGGCCATCACACCACGCCACATTTCGAGCCAAGGGATCTGATATAATTTATGTAAGAGTGTTTATAGTGAGGATGTGTTCAGGATGTAGAGAAACTTTATCTAATCCAACTATTTTAATTTTTTTTCTCATGGTCTCGCACTCCTTTTTGAGGCTGTGGAGCTTGGCTTTTGTGACTGCATGATTTTCTTTTTATTTTTTTCTTGCTTTTTTCTGAGATCATATTTAGTTCTTGAGAGATTAACAGAGATGCAGCATATATTGAAGAGATGATTGAGCTAAAGACGTGTTTATAACAGGGATTAGAAATGTAGGAGGGGAAGTTGCAGTGAGATAATCATGTCTAGGGGTCATGTCTTGGGTGGCTGAGTGACACTTATCATCGGTTTGAAGAAGCCTATCAATCCATCCAAGAAAACATGCTGACAATATTGGGTGGCCATTGGCATTTGAAATTGAAAGCAATGTCTTCAGTCCATTAGTCAATAACCAACAAACATCCATTGAGGATTGATTGCCCTTCGTCCAGCCCATTGATGAAGACCAAGGTTTGGGTCCATTGTGAAGGACAATGGGTTGATCAAAATAAGTTTTAAATGTAGACGATGAAAGAATAATGTCCTACAAGCCAATCGCATATAGGATGCGATCGAATGTTTTCTATAATTTATTTTTCAAACTTATATAATTGACATTGTTATTTAATAAAATAGACTTCTCAATTCATTATATGCTGCATCTTATTATTATTTTTAAGATTATAATGAACCCCATAGGTCTAGGCAATGGTTTTAGGGCTGCGATGAGATCATGCCAGTGAGACCTAAATTCTTGATAGCCATGATATAAAATATTTTCAGTCATTGATTTATTGAGTCGGAGATCAATGATACTGGTAAGACTGACATATTCTATGTATGCTCAGTGAAGAAGGTGGTTGTCTCACAACCACTTATGTGGTGATACTAATACAAGGATGTAGGTGTTCATTAGAGAATGAGTTCACTGAATAGATCTGTGAGAGAATGTCTGATGGAGTCTTATTTACATGTCAGCTGATGATTCTCTAGTGGGAGTTGTGTAAGTGATTCTTTGATCTGAGATCACCATGGTACCTTGTATACATGAATTCATATTTTGGTTTACTTCCCAACTTGATTATCTGATCCTTGTGTGGGATGTTCTGGATGTAGTGAAGTATACATGGAAGTGAGTGATCAATAAGATATCAGTCACTCTAATAAGGGGAGCGAACATCCTATATGATCTCATAGGTTGATGATTCTGAAAGTCTTTGGCCAAAGTAAGATGATAATTAGAAAGAGATTTCTAATGTATCATTAATTGAATTATCACCTTCTGATCGAGACACATATAGATAAGCAATTGGATTTGACATAATTTTATATCCATAGCTCATCTGGGATGTTGTTTGACTGAAGGATTAAATTACATGGTAACTTACCACTGAAGGATATTTTGATAATTTTTATCAAATTTTTTATTTCTTTCAGACACATTGCTAGACATCAATATTAATTTATGGACTCATCAAAATTAAAAAAAATTAATTTTATAATTAATTAGAAAGAGTCTTAATTAATTGGGACTCTTGAGCTGACCTAATCTGATCGGATTAGGGTTAAGTCAAGAGTCTATATCCACTGCTAGCTAGATTCGGAATCTAATGGATCACACACTTTGAAATTTGATCTTGATTTGATTTAATTAAAATTTAATATAAATCCTAGAGGTTAATTTGATATGCTAGTACATTGTGTTAACCCAAGTTCCTAATTAGGTTAAGTTCAAAATGTTTGAGCTAAACTAAACCTGTTGCCTTTGACCTGATTAGATTGGATCTAATTTAATTGGACTCTTATCCCACTTGGAAGAGTTTTAAGTATGGAAGGAGACCTCCATGCCACCCAGGTTTCATGCCAAAAAATAAATTGTGGTCCACCCTTTTTAGCATTGAGAAGTGGAAGAGTCCTTCATTAAGACTCCTATCCATCTCATCATTTTTCTATTTTTTCTTAATTATCACATCCCAGATTTTAAGATGGGATTTATGGGACACAGAAGAGGAGGAGCCCTTCTGTGTGAAGCCTCTTCTATACCACTTAAAGCATTAAAGAATTAATTCTCCACATGAAGAAGTGGAGTGCCAAGAGTTGGCACCCCTTGGGGCTTCTTCACATCCTTCCTAACCTATTTATATGAGGCATCCCATATGGGTTGGGTGCTGGATTTTACTGAGAAATCAAAGGGTTTTGGTGTGTGATAAGTGAGAAAAAATATGAGAAAAAAATAAAAAAAAAATTGAGAGAAAAAATAGAAAGAAGGGTGGTGAGAAAAATAGCAAGTGTTGCTAGCTTGTCCTAGGATTTGATTTTTTCATGTGTTAGAGTACAAAATCAAATCCTATATTATGAGACTTCTAGAGAAAATTCTCTTGGCATGATTCTAGTAACAAAATTGAAAGAAACTAAGCATTGGTGTGATCGTTCTTTGAGTTCGAAGCTGATAGTATTCATGTAAAGAAAAGGCTGTGGCAGCGCACTGATTGGGAAGGACCTTGATCAACTTCCGTATGGATCACCATTGGAGGACTTTTATTTTAGAGTCTCATAGAGATCACCTTCTTATCATATTGCTCATTGGAGAAAGTATAAATTTTTATCTCTTTGCATGCTTGATTTTATTTTGTTCGACATCTACAAGGTGATTCTAGGGTTTGAGTTTCAGTTTGACAGTTTTAATTGTTAAAGCTTTCGATATGCATGTTTAAAAATTTTTAAAATTCTCTTTTCACTATGTGATCAAAATTCAATAGTGGTATCAGAGCTACCTTTGTTAGATTCGATCAAACAAGTATAAAAATTATAATATAGAATATTTTAATTCATATTTTGCCAAAAATATTACATCAATTTCTAGCATCAGTCTTAAAATCAAAAATTATTTTTCACTTTATTTGAACCATGGATTTAAAATTTAGTTATTAAAATTTTAAATTTATGATAATATGAAATTTACTGATTCATGGTTGTTTGATGCTTAAATCAATTTTTGTTTAAGGGTGTAATGTATACCTAATTCAGTTAGGGTTTGTTTCAATTTTGACTAAACTTGTTATATATGTTAAGTCATTTGTGCACCCTTATATGATTATTGTAATTATTTTTGGCATGTCAATATGATTGATATTATAACTTGAAAGGCATGTTAAATTGCATAATTTATTTGTTGCATTTTCTATAGTAGTTAGGATGTGTTAAGACTAGTTCAAAGACCCTCTATAAAAATTATATTAAATTGTAATGTCAGGATTCACTTACAAATCAAATATCGAATTCATTTTATCAATTGATGTCTAGGTAAGTGTTAAAGATGATTTTCTAATTAGGTCTGTATGCTGGCTTGGCCAACTTTGTTAGTATCTAAGAAAAGCTACGGGAAGCCTCCCACCTTCTGACCTGGCCAATTTGGTCTTATTGAGTTTTGGACTTTGATTGATTAGTGATGTAGACACTACAAAAGCATTGTTTCATACTTGGTCAATAGAATATGTCAAGATCTTAGTGAGCTTGTTGTGCTATCCATAAGACTTACTATAGAAATTGATATGATGTTGACTAAGTGCATATTGATGCTTATAGTATATTTGAATAGTATTATCTTGTTGTGCTATCCACAAGGGCAACATTATTTAAGTATGACTATATGGGATTGAAGGGTTAACTTAACTAGAACACTATAGTTTATTGTGCTATTCACAAGACTATGGGTGATCTAGAGATAAGAGAAAAAAATATTGAGAATTGTATGAAGTATAATTGGTAAAGAGTTACCTACTCTTGAATTCATGAATGCTTGTTGTGCTATCCATAAAATATTTGTGAGGAATAGAGATCTCAACCCTATTTAGAAATATAATGATATTTTTTATTTTTCATATTTGAGGGCTATAAAAATTATTAAAATAGTGAGAAACATAATTAGACAAAAGTCCTAATCTAGTTATGCATGTCATCATGAGTTGTCTGCTTATATTATGTTCTTGTTATTGTAAATTAACTGCATAAATGATATTCTCACTGTCACTTCGAGGCATACTAGATGCTAACAAATTGATCGATCAAACTATATGGACTGATTGAAAAATCTGAGAATAGTTCTCACACAAAAAAAAATCTCCTATATACTGGATTCAACTGTACCCGATACGATCGAAGAAGATGCTTCTGAACAGGAAAGGACCATATATAAGATGTGGAAGGATGACAGTGTGACTGTCAAGTGTATAATGCTTGCCTCGATGAATAATGAGCTTCAAAGGCAGCATGAGGATATAGATATTCTTTCTATACTTCTTAATCTTAAAGAATTATATGGAGAACAAAATCGAACTGCTAGATATGAGATATCTAAACAATTATTTCATACCCGGATGACTGAAGGCACGTCAGTGCAAACTTATATCCTTAAGATGATTGATTTGATCACTTGTTTGAGACAATTAAGTTTTGCTATGGATGGCGAACTTAGTCAGGATTTGATCCTGTAGTTATTTTCTGATTTCTTCTCTCAGTTCGTTATTAACTACCATATGAACAAACTGAATATCAGCCTGTCTGAACTGCTGAATATGCTCGAAATAGTAGAAAGCCATTTCAAAGGTGAAAAGGCTCCAGTTCTTCTTGTTAATAAGATCAATAAGAAGAAAGACAAGAAGTGTTTCAAGAAAAAGTTAAACCCTAAGGCTGGCATCTCCAAGAAGAAGGTGAAGAAGGTCTCCACCAAAGGTACTTGCTATCACTGTGGCAAGGATCAGTATTGAAAGAGAAATTGCAAGGAATATCTTGCAACCATAAAACATAAAGGCAAATGTTGCTAAAGGTTTGTATATGATACAGACAAACTTATCATTAAGTACTTCAATTTTAGATTCTTGGATATTGGATACCGCCTGTGGCTCACACCTTTGCAAATCATTGTAGAGTCTGTAGAAAATAAAGAGTCTGAATAAAGATAACTTTGAGCTATTCAATGTTAGTGGAGAGTCCATTAGATCGAAACCGTGGGAACCAGGATTTTGAAGTTATCTTCGAATAAAATTTTGGAACTGAAGATCTGTTATTATATTCTTAAAGTTGTTAGAAATATTATTTCTATACCCTTGTTATTAGAACAAGACTTTGAAATAAAAGCTAAAAACAATGATTGTTCTATCTATTTTTTTAATAAATTTTATAAAAATGCTATTGTTGAAAATGATCTTCTATTCCTATCACTTAATGATAATGTACTTCATGTTAATAATATGAAGAAAAGAAAGAGAGAGGATGTGAATGTCACATACCTTTGATATTGCCAACTTTTCATATAAATGAGTCAAGAATTAATAAGTTATACAAAAATAAATTCTTTGATCCTTATAATTTTGAATCATATGGAATTTGTAAATCTTGTTTCATGGATAAAATGACCAAGACTCCATTTACTGGATATGGAGAAAGGACGAGTGATATTTTGAAACTTGTACATACTAATGTTTGTGGTCTAATATCAACTCAAGCCAGAGGTAGATACTCTTACTTCATCATATTTATTAATGATATGTCTAGATTTGGATATGTGTATTTAATGAAATACAAATTCGAAACTTTTGACAAGTTTAAAGAGTATCAAAGAATGGTTGAGAAACAAACTGATAAAAGTATTAAAGCTCTTCGATCTGATTGAGGAGGAGAATACTTGACTAGTGAATTTTTTGATCATTTAAAATAAAATGGTATACTCTCTCAGTAGACACCTCCTTACACTCCATAATTAAATGATATTGTAGAAAGGAGGAATCGTACCTTATTAGATATGGTGCAGTCTATGATGTATTTCATGGATCTTCCGATCTTCTTTTGAAAATATGCTCTTGAGATCGCAGCATATATTTTGAACAAAGTGCTATCCAAGTCTGTCTCTAGCACTCCATATGAGATATGGAAAGGAAAGAGATCCAGTCTTAAATATCTTAAGATTTGGGGTTACCCTGCTTATGTGAAAAATATTGATGGACATAAGCTTAGTGCTAGATCAGAAAAATGTAAGTTTATGGGTTATCCCAAGGAGAGTATAGGATACTACTTCTACCATCCTACTCAACAAAAAGTGTTTGTTGGTAGGCATACCATTTTTTGGAGAAAGAGTTCTTCCATGAAGGAGGCAGTGGGAGGTCAATTGAACTTGAGAAAGTTCAAAACCTGCAACCTATCCAAAATTCATAAGTTGATTCTCAATCAGATGTGCCTGTTGTTGAGACATACTCACTATACACACCTCCTCTCCGAAGATCAAGTATAGTGCGTAATGTACCACTCAGATATGTGTTTGTCATTGAGAATGACAACACATCTCACATCATTAAGAATAATGATCCCACAACCTATTCGGAAGTTGTCATGGTAGTGACTATGACAAATGGCTCAATGCCATGAAATCCGAAATGGACTCCA
Source organism: Elaeis guineensis (assembly GCF_000442705.2). NCBI lineage: Eukaryota > Viridiplantae > Streptophyta > Magnoliopsida > Arecales > Arecaceae > Elaeis > Elaeis guineensis. Next base: position 97,038,019 of record NC_026003.2, read on the forward strand.
TGTATACCAATCAAGTTTAGACTTTGGTTAATGCTCTTGAGGGTGTGACCCCAATAGGCTGCAAATAGGTCTTTAAGAAGAAGATTAGAGCAGATGGCCCAGGAGAGACCTATAAGGTCAGGCTGATGGCAGAAAATTTCAGACAAAAATAAGGTATTGGTTATGAAGAAACCTTTTCGTCTATAGCCATGTTCAAGTTTATTTGGATTATGCTTGTTATTACTGCATACCATGACTATGAGATCTGATAGATAAATGTCAAGACTGCTTTCTCAATGAAAATCTTGAGAAAAAAATCTATATGACTCAGCCAGAAGGATTTATCTCTAGTGGGAGAGCAAATCAAGTATGCAAACTGAATAGATCCATTTATAGATTAAAGCAAGCATCTAGGAGCTTGTGCCTGTAGGATCAATAATGTATGCTATGCTGTGTACCAGACCTGATGTAACTTATGCCTTAGACATAGTAAGCAGATCTTAGGTAGATTTTGGAGAGAATCATTGAAAAGCTATGAAAAATATACTCAAGTACTTGAGAAGGACTAGAGATATTTTTCTCATATATGGTGGATCTAATTTAAAACTAGAAGGTTATACTGATTCTAATTTTAATCTGATCCGGATGATAGCAAATCCATATCTGGATATGTGTTCACCCTGTATGGTGGAGTAGTAAGTTGGAAGAGTTTCAAACAGTAAACTATTGCTGACTCAATCACTGAGGCTGAGTGTCTTGCTACTAATGAGGCTGCTAAAGAGACCGTCTGGATGAAAAAGTTTATTTCAGAATTGGATGAGATTTCGGAGATTGAACAACCAATGCCCCTTTATTGTGACAATACTGGGGTAGTTGCTCAAGTCAAGGAATCGATGTCTCATTATAAATTCAAACACATTCTAAGATGGTTCTACATCGTTCGGAAGATAATTGAAAGACATGATGTGATCATGGAGCGAGTTGATACTAAGAACAATATAGCAGACCCATTCATTAAGGCCTTATCATTACAGTAGTTTGATCACCATCTTGATTGCATAGGCATCAAGTTTAGAAGCCATTGGCTTTAGTGCAAGTGCAAAATTGAAAGAATAATATCCTACAAGCTAATCGCACATGGGATGCGATCAGATATTTTCTATAATTTATCTTTCAAACTCATGTAATTGATATTGTTATTTAATAAAATAGACTTCTCGACTCCTTATATGCTGCATCTTATTATTGTTTTTAAGATTATAATGAACCCCATAGGTCTGGATAATGATTTTAGGACTGTGATGAGATCACGTTAGTGAGACCTAAATCTTTGATAGCTATGACCTAAAATATTTTTAGTTATTAGTTCATTGAATCGGAGATCAATGATACCGGTAAGACTGACATGTCTATGTATGCTCAGTGATAAGGATGGTTGATCTCACAACTACTTGTGTGGTGACACTAATACAAGGATGTGGATGCTCATTAGAGAATGAGTTCACTGAATAGACCTGCAAGAAATATTTGATGGAGTCTTATTTACATGTCAGCTGATGATTCTCTAGTGGGAGTTGTGTAAGTGATCCTTTGACCTGAGATTACTATGGTATCTTATGTACATGAATTCATATTTTGGTTCACTTTCTGGCTTGATTCTCTAATCCTTATGTCGGATGTTCTGGATGTGGTAAAGTATGCATGAAGATTGTGAGTGATCAATAAGAGATCAGTCACTCCTAATAAGAGGAGCGGACATCCTATGTGATCTCATAGGTTGATGATTCTGAAAATTTTTGGCCAAAGCAGAATGATAATTAGAAAGAGATTTCTAATGTATCATTAACTAAATCATCATCTTCTGATCGAGATATATATAGATAAGTAATTGAGTTTGATATTATTTCATGCCCATAGCTCATCTGAGATGTTGTTTGACTGAAGGATTGAATTGCACGGTAACTTACCACTGAAGGATATTTTGATAATTTTTATCAAATTTTATTTTTTTTAGATAGTTATGATACATTACTAGATATCAATCTTATCTTGTGAACTCATCAGAATTAAAAGAGTTTAATTCTATAATTGATTAGGAAGAGTCCTAGTTGATTGAGACTTTTGAGCTGATCTAATCTGATCGAATTAGGGTTAGGTCAAGAGTCTGTATCTACTGCTGGTTAGATTTGAAATTCAATGGATCACATACTTTGAGATTTGATCTTAGTCTGATTTAATTAGAATTTAATATAAATCTTAGGGGTTAATTTGATATGCTAGCACATTGTATTAACCCAAGTTCCTAATTAGATTAAGTTTAAAGTATTTGAGCTAAATTGAACCTGTTGCCTTTGACCTGATTGGATTGGATCTATTTTAATTGGACTCTTACCCAACATGGACGAGTTTTAAGTGTAGAAGGATACCTCTATGCCACCCAAGTTCCATGCCAAAAAATAAATTGCCGCCTACCCTTTTTAGCATTGAGAACTGGAAGAGTCCTTCTTCATTAAGACTCTTATCCATCTTATCGATTTTTTATTTTTTTTTAATTATCATATGCTAGATTTTAAGTAGAGATTTATGGGGTACAGAAGAGGAGGAGTCCCTCTATGTGAATCCTCTTCTGTACCACTTAAAGTATTGGAGAATTAATTCTCCATGTGAAGAAGTGGAGCGCCAAGAGTTGGCATCCCTTGAGGCTTCTTCATGTCCTTTCCTAACCTATTTATATGGGGCATCTCATATGGGTTTGGTGCTAGATTTTTTTGAGAAATCAAAGGATTTTGGCATGTGATAAGTGAGAAAAAATTTGAAAAAAAATATGAGGAAAAGATAAGAAAAAAATTAAGAGGAAAAATAGAAAGAAGGATGGTAAGAAAAATAGCAAGTGTTGTTAGCTTGTCTTAGGGTTTGATTGTTTCATGTGTTGGAGCATAAAATCAAATCTTAGGTTGTGAGATTTCTGGAGAGAATTCTCTTGGTGTGATCTTAGTGGTAAAATCGAAGGCAACTGAGCATTGGTGTGATCATTCTTCGAGTTCGAAGTCGACAGTATTCTTATGAAGAAAAGGCTGCGGCAGCGTACTGGTTGGGAAGGATCTTGGCCAATTTTCATATGGATCACCATTGGAGGACTTCTATTTTGGAGTCTTGTAGAGATCACTTTCTTACCATACTACTCATTGGAGAAAGTATAAATTTTTATCTCTTTACACGCTTGATTTTGTTTTGTTCGACATCTATAAGGTGATTCTAGGATTTGAATTTTGGTTCGATAGTTTTAATTGTTAAAAATTTTGATATGCATATTTAAAAATTTTTAAAATTTTTTTTCACTGTGTGACTGGAACCTAACAGCCGAGCCATCCTATATATTTCATCATTTTCATCTCCCTCCGCTTGGATTCTGATGATCGATATACTGACTTTTCTTGGCTTGAGAAATATGGTGCTCCAAGAGTTGTTCGAAGATAATCTTTCATCATTTTCTAGTTAGGTCTTCCATTCTTCATCTTCATTATCATCTTGGTCATCTGTGAGTTGCTGGATGAGTCTTCAAAATGAGGAGATCGCTTTACTACAAAATTTATTTTGATGTTAACTAGGAACTTATGGAAACCTGTTGTTACCTCTATTGATTCTAATATATATTTCAACTACTCAATGTAGAAAACCATATTGAAACCAGATAGATCTTCCTAATAGATACTAGATCAGCTTGCCCTAAGCTGCACTTTGAAGCTAGAGATTATAATTGTAACAACTTCAGCCATCCAGCAAAAGAGGGGTAGGTTGAGTAGCATTGTGTAAACCTCAAACTTTAACTTGTATTGCTTTCCTCCTTTGAAGATGTCTCAATGGTTGATGATTGTGGTGTAACCATCTCCCTTGATGTGGTCTTGCACCATGAGGGAGACCACGGTCTAATGATATTGATAGGAAACAAAGAATTTGTTAGGAGATAATTGCCTGGTAGTCCATCAACCATGCTTTTTTGCCTTATATGCTAGGATGCAAGATACATCATCCACTTTGATAGATCTCCCAAAAGTTTTAACAGAGGTTGCCTTTAAGAGACAATCATATATTTCTACCATGTCTTTGGAGATAAGGAGGAAAACCTGACGAGCTGGTGAGTAAAGCAGGTTGTTTTCAAGGTTTTCTGATTGATGGTCCACAACTATTGGCGGAGGTTGGGAGGAGGGGGTTTCTAAATGCTACTTTTGGGTGGTAGGGTGAGTGTGGAACCCTAGCTTATAGGTTTTGGAAGAGTGACCAAAACGAATGGGTTTCAATAGCTAAGCTTGAGGTAATTTGAGCTTCCACAAAGCAAGCACCTTTTTCAAAACTAAAAAAATAAGGTTGAGGAGGAGGCTTGGTGCAAGTAGTGATGGTTGGAGTAGGTGACTTGGAAGTGATCGAGCTACTTTTTTTTTATCGACGTATTGACAGAAGAGGAGAGGTAGGATTTTCACCAAAAGAGTCAGGGTGGGAAAGGTGACATTGAGGGTATTTCTCTAGATTTTTCAGAATCAGACCGATCTTTAGAGCCTTCACATAAGATCTTCTGAAATCTCCAAAATCCAAGGTTGTTTGAAGAGCTCCAATGGATCTCGATCTTGGGAATTGAACAAATCTCAGATGCCATCTTTGTTATGGTGAAGTCATGTACTAGGACCATCATTTTCTTAGAGAGGGAGGACAAGGCTTAGGGTATCGGCTGTATCCTCGAATGATTGTGTGAGAGAATATGAGCGGTGATATAATACTTGGGTCTATTCTCCTCCTAGAGTAGGTCTAGAGTTGTCACGCCCTAAATCCGGGACATAACACGGCCATGCTACCGAGGGATGGAGCCCACGATAACACGAGGTCAATTCATCATAATCATCTAAAATCCGTCAAATAAAAAGATTTAATTCTATTATTCATCAAATAATCGAACCAATATGGGTTCAGAGCATCTAAATCCAAAAGCAAGTACTAACCCGAATCTCAACATTCATAAATAACTACAAATTCATGATTATAAAATAAATTAAACTTCTGTTGTCAAATTTTTTAGCTTGCTATGCCGATCTTCAAGCTTGGATTCCTTTTGTCGATCCTAACCTTATTTCTCTGTTCAAACAAAAAGAAAACAAAAAGAATATGAGCTACACTAGCCCAGTAAGTAGAACTTGCACTTCCTTATCGGATCAAACATAAGTTTTTCATGATAATGCAATATTTAGAAAATAACAGATAATACAAAATAAAGTATTTCATAGAGCATATAACAAAACAAGTTATAAACTCATCATGCATGCATAAATCATGTATATTTCACAATCATGAATCGTAAATCATTTTCATCATGTATTCATGTCATGTTTCAAAATATTGCTCACAGATATTCATGCTAAGGTCACTATTATACCCGTGATAGGACCATGTTTCTTAATCGACAGAGTTCTTAATTCATGTGCCAACTTTATACCCGCTGGCAGAGCCATGTTTCGTGTGGATGCTAGCTCCGGATGTCGACCTTCCCGAAGGGATTCATTCATAGCCATTTGAGAGCCTTTGAAATCTTTATATCTTTTTCTTAAAGCATATATATACATAGATGGAAAAACAATAAATTCATGCTTCATAATCATACTATTTTCATAAAACATGTTCATAAAATCAATGCTCATAATAAAACATGCTCTTTCATATCACATATGCCGATCCTTATTTTATGAAAAATTATGATTTCATCAATAGCAATTCTTTGCATAAAAACATGATCATTTAAAAATAAATAAGGAGCATAAGATCCACTTACCTCGTTCGTCTTAGATCTTCAGACTTCATTAAAAGAATCAGCTAATCCTATTTAAAATATCAAATCATCATCAATTTCTATTCCATAAATATAATAAGATTAAATCATAAGTAAAGAGGACCGTTGACCGAATGTGTCGGACTATCCAGATACCAGGACAATTTAGGATCTTTGATCTGAGGGTCAGATTCAAGTGACTTGATCAAGAAATCACGAAACACAGATCGAATTAAGATCAAGTTCAATCAATAGAGTTCTTTAATAATAAATTTGAAAGATCTTTGATACGATCAGATGAGGTTGACATACAGCACGGATATCAAAGCAACTTCAGATCATCTTGTTAGAGTCAACATGAGCCCCTAAAAGATGAAGGCATGACTCGGTACAGGATTCATAGACCTTTTTTAGAGAGAGAAAGTAGGTCATGAGAGAGAAAGTAGAGAGAAAAGTGGAGAGAGAATCTTCGTATCTTTTAAAAGTGGCAATCATGATTGAGATCATCAGAGGTCATATCAAGGTGACTTAATATAGATTAACCATGATTGATATTATCAATTTCGAAAAAGAATCGGATCGGGATCCGATCTACTGCATGAATTTCGGAGCAGTCCCAGATCATCATATTTTCATCTCAAGTTTATCCTAGGGTCTGTGATATAATCAGAGAGAGAGAATGACTCTAGAGAGATGAAATCCATAATGAGAGAGAAAGGTCTAGAGAGAGAAAATAAGAAAAAAATTTAGAGAGAGAAAATATAGAGAGAAGGTAGAGAGAGAAAGTCTAATTCTAGAGAGAGAAAGACTTAAGAGAGAGATGAGAAAAATTTTCTCTCATATATATATATTTTTTTATTATATATATATTTTTTCTTTTTCTTTTTCTTTTTCTTTTTAGAAAGAGACAATAGAGAGAGAGAAAGAGAGAGAAAGAGAAAAAAGAGGGGAGAGAGAAAAATTTTTTCTTTTCTTATTATTTATTTATTTATTTTATTTTTCTATTTTGCATTTTCTTTTCTTTTTTTTTCTTTTTTTTTTTCTTTTTTTTTTCCTTTTTTTTTCTTTTCTTTTCTTTTCTTCTTCTTCTTCCCGGGCTTTCATTGGGCCGAAACAGAGGAGGGACACGAGGCGGGGGAAAACTTGGTGGCTCGTGCTCCGGCGAGGTACTGCGGTATGGCTGGAGGTCCAACAGTGGCAGTCGACGGCGGGGGCAAGAGATCGCCGACAGTGAGGCTCGGTCGGCAGGAGTTTTATAAAAAAAATCGGAAAACAGGGAACCCGATCCCTTTTCTTGAATTTCTCCGGTCATTGATCGATCACCGACGGCCATAACCCTCGAGAAGGAAGGTAGGGAGGTGGGGGTCATGCTACAGGAGTGTGGCACCACGGGCGGTGGTGCCGGTGGCCCGAAAAGAGGAGGAAATGGCTCGACCGAACAGGGCAGAATAGGGTCTCGCTTTTTCATCAATTTTTCCAATGATCCCGACGGCCGACGAGGGTGCACGAAGCCATGGGAAGGAGGGGAAGGAAGAGAGGAAGGAGGGCCGAGGCTTACCTTCGACTTCGGTGAGATTTCCGGCGAGAAATCGCGGCGAGCACAGATCGAGGGGCCGCGGCTTCAAACGGGAAAATCGGAGAAAAACTCCGGCGATCGTCGGTGACCAAAGGATCTACACTTAGAGGAGAAGAGGGGGTTCTTATAGAGCTTGTCCTAGGGTCTTTTAATGGCCCTAGGACTCCGATTTTCAATCGGAGACGGGGAAGAGGAAGACTCCGATCGGGAGTCTTCCTCCCTGCTCTATTTTTTTTTTTTTCTGGTGGGCTTTGTGGGCTGATTTTGGGCCCAATTGGGCCGGATTATCACATTCTACCTCCCTTAAAAAAAAATTCGTCCTCAAAATTTAACATGCCTTCATTTTCAAATAAGTATGGATATCTCGTCTTCATATCATCTTCAAGCTCCCAAGTGGCCTCTTTCTCTTCATGATTACTCCAATGAATCTTTACATACAGAATGATACGCCGTCTTAGAACTTGCTCTTTTTGATCAATAATTCGGAGGAAAAAAATTTTTTTTTTTCTAGCATCCATTTATTATCAGTAAAATCCTTTCTTATTTACAACTAACGTATTTCATAATATCTTTTGCTTTAAAGGATTAATATTTCTAATCAATTCAGACCACCACACTTTTGCTGCGCACTCTGATCTCAATTTACCAAGTTATCTAAATCTATAAAAAAAATAAAAATATCTTTGTATATTAAATCAACCAAAGATAGATTCAACTTTCAGATTTCATATATAATTTAGGATAAAATTTAAGATTTCCTTGTTATTACTATCTCTTAGACATAGCACATCAAAATTAAATCTTCATCCACCTTCTATATTTGAACTTATTACATAAGCTTCACCACCCCTCAAGAATCCAATATGTCTAGAATTAATTTGAGTTAACCTTTGATTTACTTTACAATCATTTAGACAACTTCCAAACCAACCTTTCTTTGCAAAGAAATTAACATCAAAATCAGTAAAATTATCATATCCTTTATCCATATAGGTTTAGCATTCCAATATCATCAAATATACCTAACATAATATATCAATACCTCCCACTTCATTCTAGGGTTAACACTTCTCGTACTCAGATCAACCTTGCTAATTGAAATCTAAGATATAACTCGTCAATTCTATTATAGACATCATATGCCACTTATGCATAAATTTCATCATAATACCTATTGATTCGAAATCAAATTATTGAATCCTTTCTTTTATATCTATCATGTTCCTCATGATCTTAGCCTCAAGTTCACATATCACTAAAGTCACAATCCCGAATAATGATAACCTTAAGCTCAAATACCACTTAAGTCATATTCTTTAGTGATCATAATCTAAACTTTATATCATTCTATCACGTCCTTAATGATCATAATCTTAAGCTTTGATATTATCCATTATACTCCACTCGGTCACATCCTATTGATCATACATAAAGTTTTGATATCACTTTATAATCTCAATGATCTTAAACCTAAGCTTTGATATTATTCTATCATATCCTAATCATTTATATCATTTATATCATAATCCCCAATGATTATAACCTAAGCTCTGATACCATAAAATGTCACGCCCCAAATCCGGGACATAACACGGCCATGCTACCGAGGGATGGAGCCCACGATAACATGAAGCCAATTCATCATAATCATCTAAAATCCATCAAATAAAAAGATTTAATTCTATTATTCATCAAATAATCGAACCAATATGGGTTCAGAGCATCTAAATCCAAAAGCAAGTACTAACCCGAATCTCAACATTCATAAATAACTACAAATTCATGATTATAAAATAAATTAAACTTCTGTTGTCAAATTTTTTAGCTTGCTATGCCGATCTTCAAGCTTGGATTCTTTTGCCGATCCTAACCTTATTTCTCTGTTCAAACAAAAAGAAAACAAAAAGAATATGAGCTACACTAGCCCAGTAAGTAGAACTTGCACTTCCTTATCGGATCAAGCATAAGTTTTTCATGATAATGTAATATTTAAAAAATAACAGATAATACAAAATAAAGCATTTCATAGAGCATATAACAAAATAAGTTATAAACTCATCATGCATGCATAAATCATGTATATTTCACAATCATGAATCGTAAATTATTTTCATCATGTATTCATGTCATGTTTCAAAATATTGCTCACAGATATTCGTGCTAAGGTCACTATTATATCCATGACAGGGCCATGTTTCTTAATCGACAGAGTTCTTAATTCATGTGCCAACTTTATACCCACTGGCAGGGCCATGTTTCGTGTGGATGCTAGCTCCGGATGTCGACCTTCCCGAAGGGATTCATTCATAGCCATCTGAGAACCTTTGAAATCTTTATATCTTTTTCTTAAAGCATATATATACATAGATGGAAAAATAATAAAATTCATGCTTCATAATCATACTATTTTCATAAAACATGTTCATAAAATCAATGCTCATAATAAAACATGCTCTTTCATATCACATATGCCGATCCTTATTTTATGAAAAATTATGATTTCATCAATAGCAATTCTTTGCATAAAAACATGATCATTTAAAAATAAATAAGGAGCATAAGATCCACTTACCTCGTTCGTCTTAGATCTTCAGACTTCATTAAAAGAATCAGCTAATCCTATTTAAAATATCAAATCATCATCAATTTCTATTCCATAAATATAATAAGATTAAATCATAAGTAAAGAGGACCGTTGACCGAATGTGTCGGACTATCCAGATACCAGGACAATTTAGGATCTTTGATCTGAGGGTCAGATTCAAGTGACTTGATCAAGAAATCGCGAAACACAGATCGAATTAAGATCAAGTTCAATCAATAGAGTTCTTTAATAATAAATTTGAAAGATCTTTGATACGATCAGATGAGGTTGACATACAGCACGGATATCAAAGCAACTTCAGATCATCTTGTTAGAGTCAACATGAGCCCCTAAAAGATGAAGGCATGACTCGGTACAGGATTCATAGACCTTTTTTAGAGAGAGAAAGTCGGTCATGAGAGAGAAAGTAGAGAGAGAAAGTGGAGAGAGAATCTTCGTATCCTTTAAAAGTGGCAATCATGATTGAGATCATCAGAGGTCATATCAAGGTGACTTAATATAGATTAACCATGATTGATATTATCAATTTCGAAAAAGAATCGGATCGGGATCCGATCTACTGCACGAATTTCGGAGCAGTCCCAGATCATCATATTTTCATCTCAAGTTTATCCTAGGATCTGTGATGTAATCAGAGAGAGAGAATGACTCTAGAGAGATGAAATCCATAATGAGAGAGAAAGGTCTAGAGAGAGAAAATAGGAAGAAAATTTAGAGAGAGAAAATGTAGAGAGAAGGTAGAGAGAGAAAGTTTAATTCTAGAGAGAGAAAGACTTAAGAGAGAGATGAGAAAAATTTTCTCTCATATATATATATATTTTTATTATATATATATATTTTTTCTTTTTTTTTTCTTTTTCTTTTTCTTTTTAGAAAGAGACAATAGAGAGAGAGAAAGAGAGAGAAAGAGGGAAAAAGAGGGGAGAGAGGAAAATTTTTTCTTTTCTTATTATTTATTTATTTATTTTATTTTTCTATTTTGCATTTTCTTTTCTTTTCTTTTTCTTTTTTTTCTTTTCTTTTTCTTTTTTCCTTTTTTTTTTCTTTTCTTTTCTTTTCTTCTTCCCGGCCTTTCATTGGGCCGAAACAGAGGAGGGACACGAGGCGGGGGAAAACTTGGTGGCTCGTGCTCCGGCGAGGTACTGCGGTATGGCTGGAGGTCCAATAGTGGCAGTCGACGGCGGGGGCAAGAGATCGCCGACAGTGAGGCTCGGCCGGCAGGAGTTTTATAAAAAAAATCGGAAAACAGGGAACCCGATCCCTTTTCTTGAATTTTTCCGGTCATTGACCGATCACCGACGGCCATAACCCTCGGAGAAGGAAGGTAGGGAGGTGGGGGTCATGCTACAGGAGTGTGGCACCACGGGCGGTGGTGCCGGTGGCCCGAAAAGAGGAGGAAATGGCTCGACCGAACAGGGCAGAATAGGGTCTCGCTTTTTCATCAATTTTTCCAATGATCCCGACGGCCGACGAGGGTGCACGAAGCCATGGGAAGGAGGGGAAGGAAGAGAGGAAGGAGGGCCGAGGCTTACCTTCGACTTCGGTGAGATTTCCGGCGAGAAATCGCGGCGAGCACAGATCGAGGGGCCGCGGCTTCAAACGGGAAAATCGGAGAAAAACTCCGGCGATCGTCGGTGACCAAAGGATCTACACTTAGAGGAGAAGAGGGGGTTCTTATAGAGCTTGTCCTAGGGTCTTTTAATGGCCCTAGGACTCCGATTTTCAATCGGAGACGGGGAAGAGGAAGACTCCGATCGGGAGTCTTCCTCCCTGCTCTATTTTTTTTTTTTTTTTCTGGTGGGCTTTGTGGGCTGATTTTGGGCCCAATTGGGCCGGATTATCACAAGAGTGCTTGTAGAAGCAAGGTCTGTAATGGTCAGAAGTGGGAAGGAAAGCATGATGAGATTTTTGAAGACAACTGTAGGAGCTGGATGATGGGAAAGCCTTTGTCTTGAGCTCCGGTGAGGTTGAAATGGTTTGATAGTTGATGCAAACTTGAGGATCCTCAAGAGTGTGGTTTTTTCCTCTGAACCTCCTGATCATTCTAGACAATTATTGGAAAGGATTTCTAGGAATGAGAACCATTGTTGATTTCCATTCTTCTTTGCATCACTAGTCTTGACCATGGATAATTTGAGAGGTACTCAGAAACTTGCAAGAGTAGAATTCTGAGTAACTTGGAGTGAAAAAGTGAGGTTGAGGATGTAGAAATCCATACAATCCGAAAAATCTGACCATAGTGGATACTATCAGAAGCCAATTTTTGGATATGAAATCCGACCGTATGTTTGGTCGATTGTCGCCAGAATATGCAATTGCAGCAAGGATGTGAGAGAGAGAGAGAGAGAGAGAGAGAGAGAGAGAGAGCAAACAAGATGAATTTGTTTGTGATACCATGAGATTCAATTTATTTTTTTGGCTATTATGTTCTCTTTAAAGCAAAACTAAATGCTAAATTTTTCAACCATGAAAGCAATTAAGTTAGGTTAGGTTGCATTGGGCTTGATAGGATTGCATTTGAAAAGGATTCTGATCATAAATCTACACCATGCTTTGACCTAGGTTGAATTGGAAGATTATTATGGAAATACATGTGATGTTATAAGATTTGGCCTTAATGCTTCAGTTGGGTTAAGGTGCCTAAGCTTAAAAATAAAGTTCACCCGGGACTGATGCAATTTAGCTTTCATGTTGGCCCAATCAAACTCAAATTAATATTGTTTAGCAAAAGTATCAAGTCATTGCTTAATTTGTTTTTGATATCACAAGATTCAATTTATTTTTCAATGTATATGTTCTCTTGTTTTTTCTTCTTCTTTTTTCCTTTTCTTCTTTTTTTTTTTTTTTTGCTAGAGGGGGTGTACTAATGTCTGTACATGGAATATAATAATTTAATGAACTTATCTAGCTATTAAAAAATCATCAAATTTGTATCCTCAAACTAAAAATATAAGTTTAAAGAGAGATATTTGGATGTAATCAAATCTGAGCTAATAATATTATTATAGCATATCAAGTATTTGAAAGGTATATATTGTTGAAGAGCCTCTCATGTCCTGGGGGCTAAGGTGCACTCTGGGGGCTACACATGCATATTTTCACTCTTTCTTGGATTTGAATATTGAGTTTGGATATAATACAACTACCGCTAACAATATTTGACCCAAACAAGAGGAGTTCAAAAATCAGATCTAGGTTCTTGGATCTCATACAAATTGTCTGGAAAGAAAATCAGATTAAGATACAAATCCACCAAATGGTAGGTTGGAATTAAATCCAAGTTTGAAACATAAAGCAAATTTGTTTCGAATCTATATCAAGTTAAAATCGGACCCAACTATATCCCTTGTTTTCCCCAATTGTATTTCCCAACTGGATTTACCTGCTTGACTATGTCATATTGCCAAGGGCCTTTTGACTTCACTGCTACTTTTTTCAAGCATTACTATCTCATGCCATTGAATCTTGAACCTCACATCATCTTTCTTCATTTGTTTAGCTCAATATTTTTATCCATTCAGTTCCCTTATATTCTTATCCTCTATGGTCTCTCTCATTCCATTTCTCTTTTTATGTTCAACTCCAAAGACCCACCTCAGATCTCTATTGCCACAAATCTCAACTTAAGCTCTTGATATGGTGTATATTTATCAACTTGACTTCGGTATAGATTGAGGTGCTTGAACTAAGTTTTGTCCCAAATGCTTTGACTGCGAGACTAGCGAAAATGCTATTTTGGTTGAACCGGACAATGGCGAAGAGCCATGTATCTCTCATTTAAGTTCATTTAAAGACGGTTCATATCCATTAAGAACGTGGCCATGATCTCAACAATAGTTATGACCCATTATAGTTGATCGGCAATTATTGTATGATTAGAGTAGTTAATTCTTACCTACATGTATAACCTAGTAGCCATTATCAAGTAGTTAAAGTCATGTTCCACTAATTTCGATAACGGGTGCCATCCTCCCTCAATATAAGGGAACAAACTAGGGATTTTCATATGTATTTTTTCCACTCTCACTCTCAAAAAATTATGTCTCTATCAAATTTTCTAGTATCTCCCTAGAGTTAGCTAACTTAAATGTTGGAGGGTCTCTCTGCTAGACAAAGTCAAGCAAGTGGACTTCTATTTTCTATTTTTATGTCAGCTAGGTGTTATTCAGCTCGAGCCTAAGTTCTATTATCATCAGTAGAATCAACCAACTTCCTAGCTATCTTTCAAACTTAAAGCTTCGCTACCGATCTCATCACTTCACCTTAATAGAAAACCTCTGATCATCAATTCAGATTCTAGCGATAATAGCTCCTATCACAACCATTTCAATCCATCTTATCTTATTTTCTTTCTCCTCCATTAGAACCAATCCTCTCTCTCTCTCTCTCTCTCTCTCTCTTTCTCTTCAAATCCACACCTCTAATGGATCCAACTCTTAAGCCTCCCTTCACAAACCAACCCCTACCACCCTCACCATCCACCTCCTTATATGCCAGCTTCCCTATCTTGTTAAGCATTGTCGTTGGCATCCTCACCACCACCATCCTCCTCGTCAGCTATCATATTTTCACCATTAAGTGCTGTCTCAACTAACCCCACACTGACCTCATATGGTACCTCTACTCTGTTTGATCTGGTGTTGCCACTTCTATATGAAGGCCATAGGCTACAATAATTTAGGTTTTTATCAATGAAAATTTTGATCAAATTTTTTATTTTTTTATTAAAATTTTTGGTGATAAAAAATATTTTGTCACTAGGTGGTCATTAAAGACACCATGACTAAAAATTTTAATGACCAAACTTATGGCAATATAATGTATCATTATTAAAACATAGATTTTTAATGAGTACGCTATAAGTTTTGTTATTAAAAATATATATCTATCATGGCCATTTTAAAAGATATCATCACTAAATATATAAGTTTTAGTACGATGAGTGATAAAATCTCATTAGTAAGTTGATCAAAATTAATTTTGATAATAAAATTATTTTTTCACCTTAAAATTTTTTATTCAATAATAAATATTTTATGATAAAATAAAAAATAGTTACAAAAAATATATATTTATGATAACATCTAATTTGATCATTAAATATCTTAATCAAAATAGTTTGTTATGATCATTTCTTATTTTCTTCACTGAATTATCAGATTTTTGATGGCTAGACTTATGTTTGGTCACTAAATTTTTAAATTCTTGCAATGACACCACCACCGTCACGTAGTTCGTGGCCTCAGCTATCTGCCACCCGCTCCATATCCGACTGCATTGATACCAACTGCCCACTGTGTAGGTCAAATATCACCAGCCCAATACTAGTTCCAGCTGAACAATTTATGTTCCAAACTCCTCATTGAGAGCTGAATGCAAGCATAGTTGTAGAAGTGAGAAAAGATGGAAATAGCGCTGAGGCTCCAATAACGAAAACCCTAAATTCTTTGCTAATGCTCGGGCATGAGAAGAAGGGGAGAAAGTTCCACAAAGTGATGAGGAGCATGGAGAATGAGTGCATCAATGCGATGGGGAATGATGAGCAGTTATGTTTTCAGCCCACATTCTTCGATAGGCAGCACTATCTTTTAGTCCAAGAGATGTTGAGACACAACCTAAGTTGTTTTCAAGATTTAGAAGGGAGCAAGAAGGAAGCAGCAATGGTTGTTCTGGTGGAAGCAGTAGAGTTCGGTGATCCTTCATCCTTCCAGTCCACAATGATCGATGGTATTGGAAATATCAGTAGTTGCTGATGGGTGTTGAAGTTGTGGAAGGATATGGAAGAGTTTGTGATACAAACAAAGATAGGAGTTGATTAGTGAGCAAGTGTACATGAGATTGGGTAGTTTTGGAGAGACATGTGATATTATTTTTGTTGCGGTCAATCTTCTGTTGCACTTGTCGTCGATGAAAAGCACCTGCAAAATGAAGTCCACACAGATCGAAATTGTGTCCTGCGTGGACTCTTCGATGCTTAAGTTAGTGGAGAGTGGTGAACAGCAAATGAAAAATATTTAAAATGACAGAGTCTCAGTCCAGAATTATCTTACCCATGCTGTTCATTTACCTTCCTTTTATAAGTGATTCAGATGTAACCATCAAGCACATGATCTCGCTTTTTATGGCATTAACTTATCGGGCCATAATCATAGAGTTAATAGGCTGTTTATGCCTACTAATGACCGTGATACGTAGTTGATAACCATTTATAACGGTTAGATATGTAGGTTCCACATATTCCGATCTTATGTGATTGTGGGAAGATAAGCGACTATATGTCAGTAGTTGTGAAGATCCGAATGAGCATCGATCGGTAACTCTGATATGCTGATGGTCATGAGTCAGAAATTAACTGAGTTATTGTGGTTGTCTGTTGATGGTTGAGAATATTCAACTGTTAGTCAGTTAACTGATTGTGGGTCGATATACTGTGTTTATGAAGCCGATCTATAGTCAAAATCGGAGGTCGGTTGAATTGTCCCAACAGTTGCCCTCCACTCCCAAGTCCAAGGTGGCCTAACGTGCATATTGTCACGTGGTTTGTGACGTTAGATGAAGGGAGTTGTTATATCATGTGCTGCTTCGAGCTTCGATTCGGCTGCTGGCATTAGTAATTTTTTAAAATACGAGAAGTCTCTAGCTATTTTGTTGTTTCGATAACTGTGAGATCATCATTGGACTATCATTTTGAAAAGATAATTCGGTGTCCAAAAAATTCGAACGATTTGATTTTGACTAATAGATCTTGGCCACATGTCCAAAAGTCATTGGCCCTGAGCTGTTCACATAGATAATGGTAAGGTGGTATGATCTGAGAGTAGGTGCGTTAAACCGTCCAATCAATAGTCGGTCTCAATGTCGCCATATATTGACATCTGAAAAGATCTTGATTTAACTGATTTCATCCGGACTGTTGAGCGGTCATATATATATAAAGTCACTTTCATCCAGGCTTTACTTTTGTATTTATCGCCTCTCTGCAACAGAAGGTTCTGCTGCCTCTCTGCAACAGAAGATTCTGCTGCCCCCAGCACTAGGAGCTTTCTGTGTCTTTCGCACCATCTTTGGCTTCAATCGGGTCCTCCTTCTTTCTCTTAAGATTTTTCTCTTAAGATTTTTTCTCCTCTTTTCTAGTTTTTCATTTTTGATGGCTAGTAAAAAAGTTTTTTCTTCTCAGGATAGTCGGTCGGAGAATCCGGCTGATGACTCTCTTTCAGATCCAAAAATGAAAGCTTCTTCCTTATCCGGACCTAATGTTGAATGGCTCCAAAAACAATACTATATCTCAGAGTAGTATCAGCTTTCTGCCCCTGGTTCGAACGGTCGGGTGAACTCTCCTCCTCTGGATCAGATCGCATTTTATGTCGAGGACCTTCAAACTAATCTTCAATTCTCGATTCTGGAGTTCATCCAATTTTTTTTGATTATTATGGTCTCTGTCATGCTCAGCTGTCTCCGAACTCCATTCGACTGATCATTAATTTTGCTTTGTTATGTCGGCTTATACTAACTGAACCTCATCCTTCTCTTTTTTGATCTTTCTTTGTCCTTCATCCTCATCCCAAGGCCAAGGATTGGTGGTTCTTTAACTCGAGAAAAAATCTTTCTTTCATTTTTGATCTTCCATCGTCCATTCATGGATGGAAGAATCAATTATTTTTTGCTTCTTCTTCTGCTCCTTGGGGCTTTCCTTCATGTTGGGGCGATCCGAGAACTGGCCCCAATGAGAATAGTTGGGTGGAGACTACTGATCGAAAAGATATCTTTCAATTAAAAGATATGAAAGTTCTACCGCAATGAGAGCTGATGACCGAACAAGCTCTTTATGATGCCGGACTTATTTCGATAACTTCCTTAGGTATAACATAGTTGGCCATTTCACTTTTTCTTTTTGTTTGTTTATGAGTTCTGTACTGATCTTTTCTTTTGATTGCAGCGATGCAGACAAGGGCACAAGTGTCAATTGCCGACATCTGCACACATGCTGCTAAGAAGAAGTCAGCAGCTGAAGCTGGACCTTCTCGACCATTGAAGAAGAGTCAGGTCGCTACTCCATCGGTATCGATGAGAGAATTCGACATTCCGTTGGAGACAGTTCCTGAGCCGGTCCTAGCATTGTCGGCCCCGATAATGCTTCTTCCAATTGAGGCATCGTCTGCTGAAGTTGGAATGGTGAGAGATGAAGGAGCTACGGCAGAACCATCGGTGGCTCCATCAGTGGGGGTTTAGGCTAGATCAGTCATGATCGAACTTTAGCAGTCTGCGACTATGCCAGCTGTTCCTCCAATGGAATGGTCTCGAGCACAGTTGAGTACTGATTTTTTGACGGTCTCGAGCAGACGATCGTCGATTGGAGATCGGGGGAAGGTGTCGGCGACTTCGACTGAAGACGGATCGTCCGCAGGCCTTCTCACACTTTTTGACATTAGGATTTTTGAAGGTGAGTCGGCCTTGGCTATTCCAACATTGGCCAAATGACTTATTGAAGCTGCTCTTCTCCCAACTGATAGGGAGAACAGGAAGAGTCGGATGGTGGCCGAAATTTCTCTTCCTTCTACTCGACAATACTTAGGGTAACCTTCCGATATTCATTTCTCTTTTTTTTATTTGACTTGACTTGTCTTCTGTTTTCAGTGAATGCATGATATGCACATTCTAAAAGGTGGATATCGAAAGATCGCCGACTTTCGTCGATCCTGGATAGACAAGGTGACAGCTACTAATGCTAAGAAGACTGCTGCCATCGAACAACTTTAGGCAGCAATTGAATGGGAGGCAAAACTTCAGGAAGAAGTCTCTCATCTGACAGCTGACCTTCAGTCCTCCAAAGCCGAGCTTGAGTCAGCTCAATAAAATATCACATCTCTCGAATCTCGGATCAAAAATAAGAAGCACTCCATCCATCAGCTCCAGAGAGAAAGGGATGGATGTATTGAAAAGCTAGAAGTGGAGCGTGGAAGGCATCGGGCCACCCTGAAGAAGTTGGCACTGACCGATGCTGAGTCGGCCTCTGCAAGAGTTGAAGCTTAGTCAACGAGGGATGCCCTGAGTCTGGCCATTGAGAACTTCAAAAATTCAAAAAAATTCAAGAAAAAAATTCTCGAAGATGGATTTGCTTCCTACTACGTCAGATACGAGGATGATCAAGATATGATCGGTAAATTATATCCGAACTTGGACTTGAGCAACATCGTTCCTCCTGGCTTGGAAGAAGAGGCTGCTGAAGAGGGCACTGCACCGACTGAAGATGATGCACCGACTGCACCAGGACCTGCTCCAGCCACCGAAGCTGTGCCGGAGCAAGATGATGAAGAAAATGACTGGTGATCGATGTAGTATTTTTTCTTTCTTTTTGTACTTAGATAAATTTTGTAATTAGACTTTGGTCCAATTTTTGTAACTTTTCATTCATTGAATGAAAAAAAAAATTTCAAAGCATAAATTTATTCTTTTTTTTTATGTACTTTCAATGTCATAGAATCATAGTCGGACAACCGAATATCAATCGACAAATCGAATGTTTAGTAATAACTATTGTAGAATTTATCCGTTAGTCGAATGTCGATAGACATACTTTACCTTTTAAATATTTAGATAGACGGTGATAAACTGAATATCCTTCGACTGACCGTAGTCAAGTCGGTATGTCTAGATATTTAATAAATGATGGTAAGCTGAATATCCTTCGACTGACTATAGTCAAGTTAGTATGTTTTCAATTCGATCAGGATCGAATCGACATAATATTCTGTTTAGTTAAAATTAAGTCGATATAAGTTGTTGTTCAACTAGAGTCAATTTTTATAGTGAAAATCAAAATATAGTCGGTGTATCAATTTTTATAGTAGAAAATTGAGATACAGTTGATAAGAATTGATCATTCATTTATTGGTCTACTGTCATTTTGTAGTTGGCTGAAGCTTTTCTAATTCTAAAATTCAATGTTTCATTCTGAACATTATACATATGAACAAATTTATTGATAATACATCTTCAAATTATCGGCATTTTAGGTTCAAGGTATAGTTGTTCTATCAAGAGTTTTTAGTTTGATTATTCTGTAGGATCTTTCTCAATTTGGAGATAATTTTTTCTGATCTAGAGGTTTTGAGACTTCTACTTTTTTTAGGATCAGATTTCTTGGATGGAAGACCTTTGGCTTAACTTTTACATTATAATACCAGGTTACTCTTTGCCGATATGCTACCATCCGAACTTGAGCTTGCTGTCATACTTTCAGAAGTAAGTCTAAATTGACTCTCTGACATTCTGAATTGCTCAGCTCATTATATTATTTCACTCTTATTGATGGTAATCCGATCTCAAGTAGGATCATCTCTTCTGTTCCATAGGTTAGATTGAATGGTGATCTCCCGTTGGTATGCGAGGAGTTGTTCGATATGCCCATAGGATCGGATACAGTTCTTCCACCCAGAGGCCTTTAGCTTCATTCAGCTTGGTTTTGAGACCATGTAGGATTATTCGGTTGGTTACCTCTACCTCACCGTTAGATTATGGATGGCTGACTGATGTGAGTTTATGTGTAATGTAAAATTTTACATAAAACTTTTTGAAGTTTTAATTATTGAATTATCGATCATTGTCAGTGATGATGGTGTATAGTAGACCGAATCTGCATATGATTAATTTTTGAATGAAGTCTTCCATCTTACTTTTAGTAATCTGTGTCAGAAGTTCAGCTTTCACCCATATAATAAAGTAATCAATGGCGACCATTATAAATTTTCTTTGATCAGATGCTAGAGGAAAAGAACCCAGTATGTCAATTCTCCATTGTGCGAAGGGCCATGGTGCAACAATTGATATCAGCTGACTCGTCGGTTGATGTTGTATATTTACATACTTCTGATATGGTTCACATCTTTGGATAAGCTCAGCTGCATCTTTTTTTATGATGGGTCAATAATATCCTTATCGTAAGATTTTATAAGCCAAAGATTTGCCCCCCAAGTAATTTTCATAAATTTCTTTATGAACTTCTCGAAGTGAATAGTCAGCATATGCTAGTCTCAAACTCTTCAATAAGAGAAGAGAGAATGACCTTTTATAGAGTTGGCCATTCGTTAAAATATATTATGAAGCCATCCATCTGAGTCGTTTGGCTTCTGAAGGATCTGTTGGTAAAGTTTCATCAGTTAAGTACTAGATGATCGGATCCATCCAGCTTGGTTCATCATTGAATTGTAGCACTTCTTCGACTTTATCGATACTTGATTGTCCAAGGCATTCGATGAATGTCCGATCCAGCGAGTTGAATGAAGTGGTTGCAAGTCAGAATAGTACATCGGCTCGAGCATTTTCTATTCTTGATATGCGAGAGATCTCAAAAAATTTTAAAATTGACGTAAGATCTTTCACCTTCTGAAGATACTTCATCATAGTGGGGTCTCGGGCTTCAAACTCGTCCTTAACCTATCCAGTAATCAGCTATGAATCGGTAAAGACCGTCAGGCTGTCAATGTCAAGCTCCTTGGTAATCTTTAAGTCGGCTAAGAGTGCTTTATACTCGGCTTGGTTATTTGAAGCTTTGAAATTGAATCGAAGAGCATATTCTGTTATAATTCTTTCAAAATTAGTGAGGATGAGGTCAGCTCCACTGTCTTATGTATTAAATGCTCCATTAATACGTAGCACCCACGCTGATGTTAAGTCGGGGTTGGGAGTTTCAACTGATTTTATTCTATCATTGGATTCATCCTCAAGATTATTGTCTGGTATAATACACTCGACGATGAAGTCAGCCAAAACTTGTGTTTTCATCGATGGATGTGGGCGATATTGGATATTAAACTTGCTGAGCTTTATTACCCACTTTGTCATTCATCCTGAAGTATCAGGGCGGTATAAAATCACCTTCAATAGCTATCTGTCAAGACAATAATGGGATGTACTTGAAAATATGGGTGAAGTCGCTGCGTTGATACAATTAGGACGTAAATCATCTTCTCCACCTTTGAATATCTTATTTCAACATTATGAAGTACCTTGCTAGTGTAGTAAATAGTCCGTTGAATTCGGTTTTCATCCTCTTGGATGAGTACCAAACTGACTACTTCTGTTGAAGTCATCAAATAGAGATACAAAGATTCTTCGACCTTTGGTTTTGTACGTAATGATGGAGATGTCAGATATCTTTTCAGATCTTCAAAGGACTGTCGGCACTTGTCCGACCATGAGAAGTCGTTTGCTTGTCTTAAGGTCTTGAAGAAAGACAAACATCTTTCTGTCGGTCTTGATATGAATCGGCTGAGTACGGCAATCCTTCCATTAAGCTGTTGTATCTCTTTTTTGGAGCTTGGATGCTTCATATTGATGATAGTCTTTATTTTCTTGAGATTGACTTTAATTTCTCATTGTGACATAAGAAATTTGAAAAATTTTTCAGAAGTTACTCCGATGTACACTTAGTCGGATTTAACTTCATATGATGTCGTCGGAATATGCTGAAGGCTTTTTTTAGATCTCGAACATGATCAGTAGTTTGAGAACTTTTCACTAGTATATCATCCACGTAAACTTTCATATTTTGCCTAATTTATACTTTGAATATTTTGTTGATTAGCCATTGGTAAGTAGCTCCGGCATCTTTTAAATCGAACGGTATTACTTTGTAACAGTAGATGCCTTTATCGGTTATGAAGGCTGTGTGCTCCTCGTCTTCAGGCACTATCTGAATCTGATTATGTCCAGCAAAGGCATCCTGAAGCTTAAGAGTCGGTGTCTCAAAGTTACATCAACTAATTGGTTGTTCTTCGATCAAGAAAAATTATCCTTCGAACAGGTTTCATTTAGATTTATATAGTCGATGCAAATTCTCTATTTTTCATTGACTTTTCTCACTATCATTATATTGGCAAATCAATTGGGATAATTAGCTTCTCTGATGAAATTAGCTGCGAGGAGTTTGTCAACTTTTTCGTCGATGACCTTCTGTCTTTCGAGAGCAAAAGATCTTTTCTT
The DNA here is from genome assembly GCF_000442705.2 of Elaeis guineensis. Taxonomy (NCBI): domain Eukaryota; kingdom Viridiplantae; phylum Streptophyta; class Magnoliopsida; order Arecales; family Arecaceae; genus Elaeis; species Elaeis guineensis. Next base: position 97,060,972 of record NC_026003.2, read on the forward strand.
TTGTCTCACCGACTTAACTTTTGAATCAATGTTTAGCCAGTGGGTTATTATCTCCAGAGAAATGCCTGGCATATCAGTAGCCGACCAAGCAAAAATATCGACGTTCGCTCTTGATAGATTTATTAGTTGTTGCCACTTCGAATCAGGCAACTGCGATCCAATTTGGACCGTAGTCTCAGGATTTTTTTCTTTTAGTGGGATTAAAATCAGTTGCTCAACTGGTTCACCCCTTTCTTCATTTTCTTTTTAGTTCAATTTATCAATGAACAAAGAGTCTTCAGATTGATTATTCTATGTGAAGACCAGGAAGCAATGTCAGATGAATTGTCAATCTCCATGCATCTCTCCAACTCTATTTCTTATTAAAAATCGAACTAATAGATGATATATTGAGACTACTGCTCTCAGGGCAAGTATGGCATTGTAAGTCGATGGAAATCGAACGACAGTGAATGTCAGGAGAGCAGTGCTTTGTTGAGGATCTGTTCCTGTAGTTAGTGGGAGAGTGATTTCTCCATCCACAATAACTGTATCTCCAGTGAAACCGACTAATGGTGTCGAGACTCTTCTAAGTCGATCAGTCGGTAGTCACATTCGGAAGAAAGTCGAGTAAAAAAGAATATTTGTTGAGCTTTCATTATCAATTAGAATTTTTTTTACATCATAATTTGTTATCATCGTCGAGACAATGACAGCATCATCATGGGAAGTTTGTATTCCCGGAACATCATTTTCTGAAAAAGTAATTACATTATCAAGTCATCATTTTTTCGCTGACTCTTCTTCGAAAGTTGCCCCCTAGTTCTTTGGTCATCCAGAGATCATGTTGATTACTCCTGTCATTAGTTGATTATTAATTATCTCCTCAATTTGCGGCTGAGGTTGTTGGTCGGTGGAAGGTTGAGTCAAGCGATCGTGTTGGAATTTTTCAAGATAGCCTCATCGATTCAGGGCCTCTATCTCGTCCCTGAGTTGGATGCACTGTTCGGTATCGTATCTATGATCACGATGGAACTGACAGTACTTCTTCCTATCATGGCTCCTTGATGGCGCTTTCATTGGTGGGGGCCATCGAAGATACTCCCTCCTTCGATCTCCATCAAAATTTATGCACGGAGAGCCGAAAGAGGAGTATAGAAATTATACCTATTATAGTTGTTTGGCTTTGGACTCCGTCGTCGAGGTGAAGCTCGCTTATTGATAGTCGGCTTATTTGATTTGATCGGAGCTCCACTTTTCTTCTGCTTCTTTTTCTGACCTTTTTCATCTGTTTGGCGCCGGTCAGAAGCACCCTCATCTGCGCGGATATACTTGTATGCGCATTCTAAAAGTTCAACATAGATTTAGAGGAGAGTCTTGTCTAAATAATAAGTAAATCTGGATCCCCTCATACCCCTCTTTATGGTCAATATGGCCATATCTTTATTGAGATCCTTGACTTGAAGTGTGGCCGCGTTGAAATGAGCCACAAAATCTCTTAATGTCTCTGTCTCACCCTGCTTAATAGAGAAGAGACTGTCGGATGTCTGTGGCACCTTTCGACTAGTACTGAAATGAGCCATGAAAAAATGCTCGAGCTGCTCGAAAGAGTTAATGCTCCTTGGTTAAAGCTTGGAATACCAGGCTCGAGCAGTTTTTCGAATAGTTGCTAGGAAGTCGATAAATAAGAGGATATCGGTTGCCCTCTGAATCATTATGAGAGCCTTATAGCTCTCCAAATAATCGATCGGATCGGTGGAGCCGTTGTATGGCTCCATTTGCAGCATCTTGAATCGAGACGAAATCTGTTTGTCTAGGATGCGCTGAGAGAGAGGCTGGGCAGTGTGGAAGTCATAGTTATTGGAAGACTTCCGACCTTCCACCTGAAGTCAAGTGTTGGCGGTCGATCTCCTTGAACTTGCATTCATAGTCATCGTACTGCTGTTGTCGAGAAAAATCAGGGGTAGAACCCCCTGAAGAGCTTGAAGATGGAGAAGTAAAAGGCATCCGCGGCCTTTTCCCCTTCCTGATACTATGTGCACGAGGAGAGGGAGAACACCACGAATGATGGGTGGCACGATGGGAGTGCCGAGAACATGGTTGTCCATCTCGGTGAAAGTGTCGAGGCGGTCGCCTCTCTGGAGATGAGGAGGGTGAACATCATGGTGGACGGCGGTTGTGTCTAGATGACATTGACTGAGCTACTGGCTCCTTTATCGGTGGCTGCTGCTACTTCTGAGTTTACTGCTGTTGAAGACTTTGGACCGCCTCTGTTAATACTTCATTTGCTCTATAAGTGCAGTAATTTGCACGTCCGTAGTGACTACAGGACGCGAAGAACTGGACTCTGCCATGGAGGTAGGGGAGGAAAATCTTTCTAGCGGGAAGACTGCCTCGTCGATCCTGTCGAATGCTGAGCTCTGATTTTGGCATGATTGCTTGTATCCTTCTCCTTACCTAGCATGCCAATCTATTGCGATCAATCTCCTGTTGCACCTGTCGCCGATGAAGAGCACATGTAAAACGAAATCCACACAGACCGAAATTGTGTCCAGCATGGACCCTCCAATGTTTAAGTAGTGGGGAGTGGTGAACAGCAGATGAAAAATATTTGAAATGACAGAGTCTCAGCTCAGAATTGTCTTACCCATGCTGTTTATTTACTTTCCTTTTATAAGTGATTCAGATGTAACCGTCGAGCACGTGGTCCCGCTTTTTATGACACTAAATTATCGGACCATAATCATGAAGTTAATGGGCTGTTTATGCCCACTAATGACCGTGATACATAGTAAATAATCATTTATAACAGTTAGATATGTAGGTTCCGCACATTCCGACCTTATGTGATCGTGGGAAGATAAGCCGACTATATGTCAGTAGTTGTGAAGATCCGAATGAGCATCGGCAGTAACTTTGATATGCTGATGGTCATGAGTCGGATATTAACTGAGTTGTCATGGTTGCCTGTTGGTGGTTGAGAATATCTGACTGTTGGTCGATTAACTGATTGTGGATCGGTATACTGTATTTATGAAATTGATCTATAGTCGGAATCAGGAGTCAGTTGAATTATTTCAATAATTTTGTTTGTGAATAACAAGAGCCATCATCGCTGGAGTCTCAGAAGTATCTTTGAGCACTTTGGTGCTCTCAGGCTTCTTTCTTTCTTTCTCTCTTTCTTTTTTTTTTGGACTCTTTGCATTTTGCCAGTTGCCATGGTGATATAATTTTGACTATCACATGTCACGATGAAAAGGTTTTTCATGTATGGTGATTCCTACTGACATTTGATTTGGAAATTAAGCCCTCACATTTTTACTGTATTTTATCTTGAGCAGAATCTTTTACATCTATGTGCAAGCATCATGACATTGGCAGCAAATGGTGGTGAGGAACATGTAGTCCTGTTTGGATGGCAGGATGGGCATCGATGCATCTCCAGCCTTTGGCAATTTTGTTGGATGGGAATGAAGCAGAAAAAACATTCCGTGCCAGTTTTTGGTTTCTGATCATCCCTACTTTTTAAAAGTAAGATAATTTACTACCAAGGTGTTTGAAATTATTCTGGAAAAAAATGGAATGGATCCTTCGTCTTTCTAGGCAAGATCTTCGATCAATCAAAGGTTATAAGTGAACAAGTCCTACAGTTGATAATAAAAAAAAACAAGTCCTGCAGTTATCCAAACAGACCCTTACAGATTAATTATGGCATCCTAAAAGTCTTGTTATCATGGAATCAATAACATACTGATCCATCCTATATTTCTAGTAATTCCTAGACATGTGGAAGATAAAATAAACTTGTTAACATGGAAGCCATATAGGCCCTCAATGAGAATTTTGTTAACAGCACAGGAATAATGGAATTATGATTAAATTTAAATTAATAACCTAGTTTCATTTTTCATAACAAATCGCTCTTTATATATATTTATGAGTTTAATACTGCTCTTGAAGGATGATAATTTTAGTCGATCCGTCGGATACCAATCCTATCCAATCTGAATTGGGTAGATTTTATCTAACTGATTAGAACTTGAAATGGCTATGGGTTTTGGAAAAATACTTGAAACAATTCTGATGGAATATTGGTAATATATGCCCCATCCCAAATCCGATCCAATATAATCCTAATCTAATTTTCTCTTTCCAAATTATAATTATTTTATATTATTTACATGATGAGTTTTTTGTTCGACCCGACCAAAGGTGGGGATGGGACAGATATAGCTATGGGATTTTTAGTTATGGGGTGAGTATGAGTAACGGCCGATTGTTCACCTGTTACCATCCTTATTGCTCTAAGAAATTCTCTAAGAAATATACAAGCCCTTTGCTCAAGAACTTTTGTTCTAAGAAATATAAGAGGGATGCCACCACTAGGGTTTCAACGCTTGATATCTCTCAAGTGAAGAGAGATGTCGCGTTGCCGACAAAGTCAGCTAAAATTAGGTGTCTCTTCCACAAGAAATTTCATAGTTAACAGTTGGCTACTTCACAGAACAAACTTTGGATATAAATCCACATGACCCACTATAATTGTTTTACTTGGACTTAGAGCATTGAATTTTCTTCAATTTCTATGGTCCTAGATACTCACCTCGAGTTCAAAAGGGCCCTAAATCTCTTTCATTTAAAGCAATCGATTTGCTTTAGGTCCCACAAGATTTTTCTTTGGAACAAACTAACAGGAATCAGGGTGGCTCCATCCACACAAATTTTTGTGGAGAATCTTCAATATGCACATACCACCATGGCCAGGTCTTTACCCTTTGCAGATATTGGGCATACGAAGACCACCCAATTTTTATTCAAGCATCAAAATTTTGTGTAACACTCCAGTACTCGCTTTCATATGCGCAAGTCTCAGGGAACAGCTCCCTGGGTTGTCTACAAGGATATCTTACACCGTACACACAAGCATGTGCCTCTGTGGGATGTCCTAAGACTTGCCTCCAATGCATTGAGGACATCCCAAAGAAGCCAGACAACTAGAAGAATTCCATTGCCAAAAAAAAAAAAAAAAAAAGGGTTCATGGAATGAATTTTACTTTGACGTCATCAGTGGCTGTCTAAAGAATGTCATGGCATGCCCTGACATTGTTTGGCTGGGAAGAGAAATGAGCAAGAGAAGTCACCTTCATGGGAACACTGGGGCCCCAACTTTGATGTCACGTTCATCTACAAGACCATTTTCTTTGTCCAAGTGGTCCCTCCTCTGCATGCTGATAACATTGTTTGGTGAGTGACTGATCATGTTTCGTTGAATAGGAATGAAAGGATGGAAAGTCAATTGACATTCGAGCTATGCGTAACAGAGAAACTTTGATCCTGAAAAATGGGAAATATCCAAATCATGTCAAGGTTTGGGATTTGAAGTCTCACATAAGCTTAATACAACATGTGCTTCTTCCTCTAAGGAAACTTCTTGGTTCTTTCCTTGGGATGAGAAGATATGAAAGAGTGCATGGGCTGGTCAACAAAACGATGGTACCAACATCATATGGAAGCGGAGGCCGCACGGGTCAAGCCCGCTTAAATGCAACTATCTTTACTAGACTAATTCTTTGTCCACGAAATAAATATACCACTTTACTGGACTGTGCCATACAGCATAATTAATAAAAAAAATATATATTTAATATAATTTAATTTTTTTATCAATTTTTTTAATTAAAATATTTTTTTTATTGAATACTATAATATCTCAGATAATATTATAACATCTTATTATTTTTCATAGAATACAATAAGATGTTATAGGATGCAACATGCTATCATAATATTATTATGAGATCCTGTTAGTTTTATAATATTTCAATAATTATTTATAAAATATAAAAAATATCATAAAATACAAAAGATGTTATAATATTGTTGTGACATCCTGTTATTTTTATAACATTCTAATAATTGTTTGTAGAATACAACATGATGTAATAGGATGTCATAAGATCAAAATAGAGTAAAACAAGAGAAAGGAATTTTGGTCAAAAAATTGAGGAAAAAAATCAAGCTGTATTAAATATTTGTTTCTTATTAATTGTACTATATGGCCAATCCGATGAATGGTACATTTTTTCTCCATCGGAGACGATGGACAAAGAATTTTTGCCCTTGTTGTCTACTAGCTTAAAGATAAGGAAACCATCTCAAAAGGGTAGCACTCATCCAACGCCCTTTTGATGTAGCCTGAATTTGATCTCCTTATCATGGCCTAACACGTGGCCTAGTAGGAGGCCAATTTCAATAGAATATCTCTCATTTCTAGATTGATGATCTAAATGGAAACAGCTAAAAGGTAACCTTCTACTTAGATTTGGACTCTAAAGAATCTAATTCTGATGGGATAGGGACTCTTAATGTATAAAAATGGCTCAAGACCAAAATATGTAAAAGATAAATTATTCTACATCATACTTTTTTTCTCACCTGTTATTCTCAATATTTTATCTGACTAAGACATCGGGGCCCGATCGAAGTCAATTCGTCAAGCTTCTTTGCTTCTCTTTCTTCTTGTGTATATTGTGTGCGGACATCACCACCTTCTAATCATTGTTTACCAACTCAACTGTTTAGGTGGGCTAACCACTGCAGTGGTGTAAGAAGGGTGATGGTGGTTGGTGAGTCCTGGAAGATGACAGAATAATATAATACTGTTTCTTCAACATATTAGTTGAGAGTTAAACATGCAAAGAGTCAAAATGTTAATGTTAATATTCTAGGAGTTGGATTACAAAAGAAAGAATATTACAATAACTGATTGCTAAATCAATGATTAGATATATTTATCGAGGGCTGAGAGACCCTGAAGTAATTGAATATCTGCATCAATTCTTAAGGGCATGTTTGGTCGGAAGTGGAAGGGAAGTATGGCCAATGAAAAATTGAAAAAAAAAAATTTATTTGTTTGGAGTTTTCAAAGAAGAGAGAATAGAAAAATGTTTGTATGAAAATATAATTTTTATATTTATGAAAAAAAAAATCTACGTAGGATATGAGTTTTTGGCTTTCCATTAAATAAAAATTGTAAACTTTTTTTTTTCTTAAAAATACCTTTTTAAGCCATCAAAAGATCTACAACTGAAAATTCTTCCATCACAATACCTCAAATCCTCCTCCACCATGATCTAAAGCCAAAAATACCTTTAAGCATCATAATTCTTTATTTACAAACAATAGTAATGTGTAGAATAAGATAAGATTTTTTTGTATTAAGGGTATAATGGATATTTTACATAATTATCCTAAGAAAGTGGATGCTCAACCAAATATAAATAGGATGAAAGTGGGCCGGGCTACACCCTTGCCCGAGTCCAACCCAAATTTTTTTTGGGTTCGGGCCGGGCTTAGGCTCGAAATTTTTGAAAAATTCAAACCCAAATCCGACCCAGCCCGACCTGAAGCCGATTGAGCTAGTCCAATCAAATTTCCCTCTCTTACACAAAAAAAAAAACTATGCCCTGTAACGGTGATTTACTCCATCTTCTCATCTCCGTCCTCTCTTCCTTTTGCCCCCTCTTCCCCTTCCAACTTCTCTTCTCTCCCGAAGCCTAATCCTAATTTCCCCAGGAAACCTTCGCAAAAATGAAATCTGGAAGCTCCTCACCCTAGGCCACGCCGCCTCCCCCTCCATCCCTCTAAAGTCCAGATCTGCCTCCACCTCCTCCACTGCCATTGCCCCCTCCACCGTCACCCCATCCTTGCCTGCACCATTAGCACCAAGATCAAACGCCTTGACAATCCGAAACCCCGCTTCCTCTACTACGCATTCCTCCACCTCGCTCTCATCACTCAAGCTGGGAGAAGGAACTCGATCGGGCTCTGATGGCGATTCGAAAGCTCCTCACCCTCGGCAATCGCTCCTCTCCCTCCTCTACTCTTCCAAATCTGCCTCCACCTCCCTTGCCACAGTCACCCCCTTTGCCACCGCCCCCTCTACCGTCACCTCCATCCTCGTCTACACCATCAGCACCAAAATCAAATGCCTCGACGACTTGGATGGCCGAACACCCCTTCCTCTGCTACGTATCCCCCCACCCCACTCTCGCCAACCCAAGCCTAGATAGAGGACTCACCGGCTCTTACAGACTGAACTTCGAGCTCAATCCGAGCCAGACTAAAGATATATCTGTACTCAATCCGAAAGATAAATAAACTCTATAATTAGACTTAAATCTGATCTGAACTATTTCAGATCTAACCAAAAGATTAGCCCAAAATCGGACCAATCCGTGCTCAATTCCAGCTTTAAATATAAACCACTTTACAATAAACTACTTTCTTATATTTAACTAAACATACTGAAACCACTTTTTTAAGAATCAACTTTTAAGAATAACATTCTAGAAAAGAAAATTTTTCCCACAAATCAAACAAAACTAAATTATCAACCCTTGGTACAATTCACCTGGTTGGAGTACAACCTTAACTTAGGATTGGGGAGAGGATACAATATGGCTGGTTCTTTAAAATGCGATATTATATTCCATGAGAATTTAATATGGACCATGAACACCGAATTATTTTCTTTACCATCATTTGAGTGATTCACTTTATTAGTAATTGACCAAGGACGAGAAAACTTAGTTTCTTGGGTACAGACCAAGTAAACCTGTTATAAATCACGGTTTGACATTATATAAGAGCCATATCTTCTTACTCAACTGTAATCACATAACTTGTGTCTCTGATGAACTCCCAAAGTCCTCCAGAGAAATTAACAAACGATAACAAAGCTTTGTTTAGTTAATTACAATGGGAAATTTTAAGAAGCGACATGGAGACCAATACATGATTAACCCCTTTAAAGCAACACTGCAACCAAGAGTAAAAACTTGCCTAGGCTTGAAGTCTGTATTATAGAAAGATCATATCTGCTTTGATTTCAGAAGGATACATAAAAATATAAGTACACCACCACAGGCTCTCTTGGAAACACCAGCGCCAGCCAGAACCTGCAGGTAAGTGACATTTCAACCAGATGTGGGGTCTGAGTTGGAGAAGCATAGAGCTCCAGACATAAGAAACTCTTATTGCATCCACTCCAGTGCCTTGGATGACAGAGAAAAACTCATCCATGAACATCACCTGCACATTGGTAAGTCCATGAGATACCGAGGGATTCCCATTCATGAACCAATCTCTCGAACCTTTCTTCTGAGCAATAAATTAGATCAACAAGAAACATACAAATGGACATATATATCATTCTCATAATACACCTTTTTCCAGTCTCTATAATCCATTGATTCTTCAATATCTCCACTTCAGCATGAAACTTGAGTTGGATGGAGTTCTGCTTTCAGATGTGTGTTAGGCATTGGCTGGCACTGCACCCGCTCAGAAAAGCTGGGTGTTGGTGCCTGCTGGCACCATCTCCACCTGCCAATAAAACCCTTCTAAGTTCTAACTAATAATTGATATAATTGATATTTGCAGTTTTCTCTTAGTCACTCTTCAAATAAATCATACCAAAGGGATCCATCTCAAGCCTCCCTTAAAATGGTGTCATGCTCTTTAGTTGTAAAATTAGAACCAACGTCACCCACTAGTAATCTCTAAATACAAATATAGTGAAGACTTGCATCATTAAGAGGAATTTCAACCACCAAAACTAATGGTAATAGCACAACGTACCCCCCTGCTTTGTGAGATGTATTTCAATTTAGTGGCTGCCAGCTATGGATAGCTTTTAATGACATGTACATCATTCTTAAATGAAACTGGGTCAGAGTTTTGTTTGCATATAAATGTCATTGTTCAGGAAGACGATGCCCTGCTTTAAACAAGCTTTCTTCCTTGTTTTTTAGTCAGAAAATTGAGAGAGCAATTTGGATGCTCAGCTTATACACCCAAATAACTAACTATTCTCCAGCTTTCAACCAAAATGTAGGCATGGAATGTCAAGCAGAGCTCTAGAATTAATAAGAATCTATTTAGGATAATCTATTCTGCAGGACCAACTACCAACTGTTGGACCTCCCACACTTGTTGACTACTGCCCATGCCTGACAACAACACTAATTCATGGTGGAGATGACTCACAGTAAAGACATCTAAAATACAGATCCTAATAACATTTAAGGACATAAAGAAGAATACAATAGTATGGTTTAGTTATCATTTTCTGGCAGACTTAGCTACTACCTCTAAGGCTCTAACAAAAAAACAAGAAGAGACTTCCAAAATTGATTTTTTTTTCATCGTATGTATATGGCATTGGTGAATTCTCTAAGCTGTTCCACTACAAGAACACTTATCAGTTATCATGTAAAGTTTCTGGTTGGAACACAAGAAAGGAATGAATGGCTGAGTGAACTTTCAGTTTTTCCGTATTTAATGAATTTGTATTTGCACAAACACAAATATCACACAGGCATAGAAACCACCAATTCTTCAAAACATATAAAACATACCTTACAACAAGGTTGCACAAGTTTGAAATGTATAATATCACTTTGGTGGGGGCAATGGGAGAGTGTTTGCAGGAAAGACAGCGGATGGTAATCCCTGAGCCTTTTTCTTCAGCTGCTCAAGAAGCCGGTGAGCCTCTCTCAGTTCATCTCTAGCACCAGGCCCATGGTTTTCCCATGCATCTGCAACTTCTTGTTGGAACCCCATTGCAGCAGAATAGCTGCACTTCAAAGTAGACGATGTTATTAACCATATTATTTGTCCCAAATGTGAAAGAGAGATGACTTGCATAACAAGTGTAACATGTTTTAGACATACAGTTACTGTTGAGTGCATGGTTTTGCGTCTTGACGGGACAGAGGGCATCCCAGCCATCCTGTCCCGTTTCTATGAGAAAATGGGATCGGAACAGGTTTGGAACTTTGAAACCCATCCACATAGAAGAGAAGAAGAAAGAGGAAAGAAGAAAAAAAAAAGGAAAGATGAAGAAAAGAAAAAAAATGAAAGGAAAAAAGATGAAAAATGAAAAAAAAGGAAGAAAGAAGAAAATGAAAGGAAAGAAAAAGGTAAAGGAAAAGAATAAAAAGAAGGAAGAAAGGAAGAAAACAAGAAAAGAAGGAGAGAAAGATGAAATATATCTATTGGGATGTATGACCAGAACTGCTATCAGGATGAGATGGGATAGCAAGGTGGTTCATTCCATGAAGAAACCAGAATATTTTCATCCCACGAGATTTAAAACCTTGGTTGAGTGCTTCTTTAGACATAGAAAAAAAACTATTTTGCACCACAAAGCTACGAATTCACGAAATGCTTTTAGACAATTCTCAGTAGTTTGTAAAATGGACGAATCAAGTTTAATTCATGCAACCATTGAAATTAATAGGATAGCTTTCATGGAAACTGGCTATTAACAAACAAAAGATTTTGTCTCTCTTAAATTTAAGATGTTGTCTTGATTCACAAGACGAAAAGAAAATCTATGTGGATCCCATATAGTGAAAGTATCAGTGGCCTTTAGTGAAGCTAGAGATCATAAAAAGTTTGACAGTTAATCTCTTCTAGAATAGCAGATTTCTATGAGATCAAAAATACTTTGCAATCTACAGATGTGAGATACAAAGATATGTCTGTTGATGTTGTAGCTAAAAGAATTCTAACATATATTGACTTCAAGGTAAGAAATAATTTTAGTGCTTTCTTTATACATATGAATCTTCAAAGATATGCTTGCCAACTCCAGTCATGCATTAGCCTATTGTCCTTGGTATACAATATTTGACAAAAAAAAATTACAGCTCATCATGTTCCATGTGTACCATAACTTCTAGTCAGGGCAACCCTTGAATTTGCTTGCAATATGGAAACTTCAGGGAGAGGCAAAGAAGAAAAATGGAGGTCAAAATAAGGGTTCATTGGAATACTCCTTATCATGATCTATTTTTCCCTTTTCTAAATTACAAGCTATAATTTTACACAACTAGGTATTTGCTTGCATAGTGAAAATTCAGATAATCTGTGAAACCATGGGATTTACAATGTCCACCTAACTAGAATATTCCAGGTTTATAACTTCTGCCTCTCATGGATCTCCATTTTTGAACTCTCTCTTTGTCATAAGCAAACATTTACTACAAAATCTTCAATCTCAATATTCAAAGTTTTGAATCAAAGATATAATAATGATTTGGGAAAATAAAAACTTGTAATTGTAGCCTAAAGAATGTGGCTGCATAAACCTAGCTGAAGAATATTTCGTTTTCTTTTAATGAAAAGTATCAGATCACCCCATTTCAATTCATGAACTGTGAAGGACCCCTCCTCCCTCCAAAAAAACAGAAGAAGAAGAAGAAGAAGAAGAAGAAGAAGAAGAGAAAATCTGGGCAAATCTAGTCATAATAATCTAACTGGAAAAAACGGCAAATAAGCTGCAGCCTAATAGATTTTACATGCAACGAGAAGTAGGAAAATTTTGGTTGCTATAAAGATAGGCAATGCAAAGGAAAGAAAATCGTCATACAAATATGTCAATTAGGCACACTTCACCACACTTCAGCCATTTTCATTTCTTCATGTTTCTCAACAATCAAAATTAGTTTTACTTTGTGAAGACTATGACTAAATAGCACCAAAACTGTGGCCCAGTTTCAGCGCACCCAGAAATCAGTAGTGACATAATCAAGTATACATATTAGTACAAGCTGCCGTACTGCCAATATATAATTGATTCCCATTACACCACAACCAGAACTAACAGAGTTTGCAAAGCAACTTGGTAGCAATTTGCAAAAGCTGCTAGAAATTTATACATCGTACTAACATAATCAACTACCTCGTAAATAAAGAAAGCATTTTTGAAACTAAATAAAACAAGCTAGCAAATACTTATGATTCTTTTACTGATAGCTTAAGGAATCTTTTATGCATGGCAATTTGGTTGGCCAGGATGCCAGATTCAACCAGACCACTTCGTTATGGCTTTTTTCGTTTTTTTGTCTTTCATTGTCCCCATCAGTCATGATGAGCTCATGTTTGACAGTTTTGACCCCCACCCTCTGAACCACTAATGGTATTTGATATGTTCCTCTTATATTATACCAAGGATAGATTAGGCAAAATGCATTCATGACCGCAGCTAGTCATAAAACCATGACTTCTCAAAACGTGAGCCAATGAATTATGACCAAGCTATTTGTCAATCTTGTTGGATCCAAAACGACCTTTTACTCGTATGAAAAATTTTAATAGTGCCAAAAGTTTAGTTTAACAATGAATAATTATCAATCTACTATTGAAGGTTTATAAAACTGGAGAAGGCTCAAACTTAAACTACAATTCAATTAATATAGTCAAGAAATAACAATGAAGAAATAACCCCCCGCTTCAAGAAGTGAAGGCACAAACAGCATGTAACATGCCTGCACATGTGCAAACATGCACACACGCGCACGCACGCACACACACAGAGAGAAATATAAACCTCTTCATCCTCAGCCTTTGGGAACAATTCCATTATGTACCATTTGTCAATATAAAATTAGCAAGAACAATCATTATGCATTGAACAGAAATATTTAATATAACCAATGATGCTCCTACATAGCCAGTAAGCCAAAGTCCAACACCAGAGCCTGCTTTTCAGATTTTCAAAAGCATAAATTTCTAAAAGAGGCTATATCCTCCCTCAGTGCACATGCTTTTGAATCCTTTATCATTCCTAGGTAACTCTCTCTCTCCACCCCCTTCTTCACTCGCAGGGCATTTATCATCTTTAGCCATATCATGTCAACCAGCAGTCATTTACTCGATCCTCTACTGCCTAATGCTCAAGCTACTTGAAAAAACTGTCTTTTAAGTTTTCCACAAATCCACCTGAAATCATAGCTTGCCTTCTTCCCTCTATGCTATCCAAAAACATAGAGACCTTGGAGGGTCACACTTGACTGTTCGAGCTTAAACATGTAACCTATAAGCCTGTAAGGTAGGTCCTTATAGCCTTTTAGTTCTCAAAGCCTCTCACTTTCCAAGAGTTTCCTTCACCAATTATTTGGCTCTATGTGACTAAGGGTAGCCATCAGGATGAGAGGCAGCCATAAACTGCCTTCATGGATCATACCTTGATTCATACAGATGGCCTTACACAAATGGTACCAAGTTGATTAACTAAGGTTAACCACATCAAAAGTCATCACCACCATAAGAACAATCAATTCACTTACATGTATTTACTGTTTTCTCTTTTTTTTTCCAAACTGACACAATATTTTCAACTATATATTGCCTTACAAAATATTCCATTAAGTACATAGAGATCAGTCAAGATTCCAAAAGCCTATATACGCATCATCCACCCAACTCTTTTATTATATAACCAATCCCTTCAATTTTATTCTACTAAATTATATCAGCCGCTTGATGTTGACTCGTGCAAAAAACAGAAAGTTTATATAAGAGATTTTTGTTTTTGAGGTATTAGGTGTACCTTCATAACCCCCTACTAGCTAGACTGATTAATGTAGTACAGAAATGAGCTGGCAATAGCCAATCACACATAAGTATTATAGAGGAAGGCACTCAAACTTTCAAATTAATCAACATTGATATAATCACCAACCTTGAAAGTTTATCCATAAAATAAAGAAATGATGCATCCCCTCGTTTGTTGGGAAAATGTTGGACATGATCATTTTCAAGATTTAGCCATGTTATGCGAGATACTTATACAGCAACCTGTTTGTTTAATAGCTTTTACACTGATTAAGTTTGGGCAACAGATAAATGGAGGTCAGATGTTAAATTTACAGAAGTTGAAAAACTGTATCCAAGAAACAAGTGGTGGATCTCAGAAACAAACTATATGAGTTAGATTGAGAAATTCATTAGTAAACTACTAGGTTGAAGATATATTCAGCATATAGAATAATTCTTGAGGCAAATGTAATCACAAAGAACGTTGATCACGCACTTGCACATGAATCTATGTTCATGTCGATCTTAAAGAATACTTCAGATGATACAGCCATAAGAGACCTAGCCTTTGGCTAATGGCTTGAGTTTGGGTACACCAATTTTATTTGCCCATTATTCAGTAAGCCAATCCAACAAAGACAAATCTCATGAATGAAGAAATCAATACACAACAAAGGAGGCATAGTTTGAATAAAAATAGGAGTCAGTTTCATAGTTTTGCAACAGCAATGTACTGGAAGATCAGTATCCAATATGAGGCATCAGTTCTGTTGAGAACACAAATAATTTTTGCATATTTTTGTATGAAATTCTATGAAAATCCAAATTTTGCAGTTTTATGAAGTTTTAAATTATCTTCTGCTATGGAAAGTCTTGGCTTGAGTAAATAGTTGGAACAGAACTGAGTTCAGAACTAGAGAATACTTTCTTCTTGCTAGCTTCATAGACAAAAGGTTCTAAGAGTTTTAATTTTTTTCTGATTTGAAGTCTTGTGTTGATGAGACACCAAGCCACTCTTCAGTGGAGCAAATCCATTGTACTCTTGTGAATAAGAACGAGCTTAGCTGGTTTCCAAGAACAATCACAGTAAGATCCTGTGAAATTTGGACTTTAGCTGGTCTCCTGCAGGCTTAAATCTGTAATTGAGAAAATAGGGTTTGGAGGATTGCAAATTGATCCCTTATTATCAATTTGTGAATCCCAATAAAGATTTCCAGCACCAAAGCAAGTCCTTTCCTATGGAAAAGCGAAAAATTATCAAAGAAACAGCCTTGTTTTTGTTGACATATGATTATGCAATGGACCATCCAATGATGACAGCATAGGTGAGGTTCAATCCAAGCATCACTACTAGGCCCAATGAGACAAATCACAAAATATTAAGCATTGAGAATAAAAATCTAATACTAGAAAAGTAAAGACAACAAAATATAAAAAAAGATGTAAGTCAAGGGCAAAAAAAAGAGCAGCGGTATTTTGTCCATTCATGTGTATGGATGTAGGCCTTGAAACCTTAGGCGGCTCAAGTGTTATATGATCCCTGTTTTGGGTTATGGAT
Source organism: Elaeis guineensis (assembly GCF_000442705.2). NCBI lineage: Eukaryota > Viridiplantae > Streptophyta > Magnoliopsida > Arecales > Arecaceae > Elaeis > Elaeis guineensis. The sequence goes on from NC_026003.2 coordinate 97,076,897, forward strand.
ATGACAAAATGCTTCCAATGGTTGTTCAGGCGCACGGACATTAGCCACAGAAACCTTCGGTAGCTCAAGTCATGTATCGGCTACAGTAAGGGTTAAAGAAATACTGGGTTCACATGACCTCCTTATGGGCGGAAATAGGTTCCAAATTCCAGATGTTCAAAGAATGATTCCTATGATGATGAGGTCAGAGCATAGCCATCAAGCATCAGATATGAAACCTTCAGCAGCATGGTCTCCATATCATAATTCTAAAAATAAAGTAGAGTATATGGAAAGTTGATGTTGGTAGTTGGTGATTCAATCACCAAAGCAAATGGCTGGGTTGATATACAGACCAACGTGTCATATTTCCAAGAATGTGTTTTAAAGTTGCCAATTTCTACAACAAATTGGAATTCATAACATATCTTGATTAAATTATGGCCGATGGAGCTTAGTATGATGGGTGCAACTGATGGAATGAAAAACATCAAATTTTTAAAGGCCAAAATAAAGGGATCTGTAAGTCTGTATTGATATAATATGGCAATTGGTTGCATAGAAAAGAACAAGCAACAATCGGGCATCTGCAACAAGATGAATATCAATATGAATAAACAGTTTCTTCCGGCTAACTAAAGGAAAAGGAAAAATTGATTGGAGGACCACAGAGAATTCTGCAAGTTCACTTTTGTAATTTTATGCATTAGACTGCAGCTTCCAAAGTGGTGGTTTTGCAATGCTAGTCTATGGGCAAACAACCAAAAGGCATCACAATGTCGAAGATTTATTTAAAGAAAAATATCAATTCACTCTCAGAATCAAGAATTATTTGCATAAATTAAGCTTCTAGGCAAGAACACTTTCAAGGTACAGACCTAACTGCTAAACGTTCGCCCAGTGCTCCATGTAGCTCTTTTTATGATGACATCTCATGCATAAGTAGAAAGGACAGAAATAATAAGAATTCTAAGTTGCTACTCATGATCCGATGAAAGAGAATAACATCATCTTTGGACCTCAAAATGGACATGAAAAGACTTGCTATAACACCCATCCCATTTGAGCCCTGGACCAAGCCCAAAAGCCCAAAGTCCATATAAAAAAAAAAAATGGAACGAAGAAGACTTCCGTTGGGAGTCTTCGTCCACCCAAATCACCGGAGGAGAAGTCGAATCCGAGGGGGATTCGACCTCCCCTCCACTTTATAAGACCCCCTCTCCCCCTCCTCAACAACCCAAGATGATCACCGGTCTCTCTCTCTCCTTTCTCCTTGTTTTCTCCAATTGAAGTCAAGGCCTCCCGTACTCGTGCTCGCCGGAAATTGGAGCCGACGACGCTGTTAAAGCTTGAGGTAAGCCCTTCTCCTCCTTCCTCTCTTCCTTCCCCTCCTTTCCATGGCTTCGTGCACCCTCGCCGGCCTTCGAGATCACTGAAAAATCCATGAAAAGGGTGAATCCTGTTTTGCTCTATTTCGGCCGGACCCTTTCCTCTCTTTTTCGGCCACCGGCGCCGTCGGTTGCGGCGTCTCATCCCTAAAATAGGATCCTCATCCCTTTATCTCTCTTTCCTGAAGGTATTGGCCGCTGGTGACCGGCCAATGATCGGAAAATAAAAGAAAAAGTAGCGATCCCCTGTTTTTTCGATCTCGTCTTGATTTCTCGCCGGCCGAATCTTGCCGCCGGCCATCCCTTGCTCCACCGCCGCCTCCACCTGTTGCCGGACCTCCGACGAAACCGTCGCCCTCATCGGAGCCAAGCTGGAGCCCCCTCGTCCGTCCCCTGTTTCGGCCCAAGGGAGGCCGTGGGAAGAAAAGGAAAAAAAAAAAAGAAAGAAAGAAGAAGAAAGAAGAAAAGAAAAGAAAAAGAAAAAGAAAAAGAAAAAGAGAAAGAGAAAAATAAAAATAAAATAAAATAAAAGAAGAAGAGAGAGAAATTTTCTCTCTCTCCTCTCCTCCTTTCTTTCTCTTTCCTCTCTCCTCTCTCTACATTTTCTCTCTCTAGATTCTCTCTCTAGACCTTTCTCTCTCTTTATGGATTTTATCTCTCTAGTGTCTTTCTCTCTCTGATTTCATCACGAATCCTAGGATAAAATTGATATGAAAATATGATGACCTGAGATTGCTCCGAAATTCGTGCAGTAGATTAGATTCCGATCCGATCTTTATTCGAAATTGATAACATCAATCATGGTTAATCCATATTGAGTCACCCTGATATGACCTCTGATGATCTCGACCATGATTGCCTCATCGAAAGAATACGAAGATTCTCTCCCCACTTTCTCTCTCTACTTTCTCTCTCTAAAATTTTCTCTCTTTCATGGATTTTCTCTCTCTAAAATTTTATGGATCAATGAAGGATCCAGATACTTAGACAAATCCTAATTTTGGTTAATCCTGAGAAAGATCCTAGATTTGTGTTATTAGGATTGATTATCGGATAATTTTCTCCATATATGATTTTTATATTTGATTACGGTTATGAAGAGATGATTGTCTGCATATGATATCGAGTAGAATATTTTTTAAAGAAATCCATAAATCAAAGAAAAACATTGATTTCTGTGCTTGGATCAGGCACCGATAAAGGTAAGAATCTCTATACATGATCATCATTATATATGTTATTTTACCGTTGGTTTTATCTCATTGATTTTGCATCGTTGGATTTGAGATCGATGAATTTGTTATATCTGAGACACTGTTATTTATTTATGTGATTTTGAGCATGAGTATGTTATATCAATACATATGTATCAGCGATTGATGGCATGATTATATATAACATATTTATTACACTGCAAAATTTGAATTGATTAATGAAGTCAAATATTATAATTTCATGAAAATGAAAAGAAAGAGAAATATGGTTTGGACTGGCTTGTCATGTGGAATAGCCTGTCAGGAGCTTATGCCTGGACAGCCCCCACAGGCTTATGTGTGAAAGAATCTGATCCAAGAAAGATCATGAATGATTTGATCCGAGAAAGATCATGGCCACTTTGATCCGAGAAAGATCATGAATATTTCGATCCGAAGAAAATCACAGAAATCGATCCGAATAAAAGATCGTCGCATGATCCTGGTAGTCCAAAGCCAAAGCCAAAAAGAAAAGGATTAAAAACGATGTGATAATAGAAGAAAATAGAAAGATAAGATATAAAACAATCGTTAAATAAAATTGTTTCACTTATTAACATATGATAATGCATCTCTTTTGATAAAACAGATAATCTATAAATATTTGCAGTATTCTGGACAGTGAACATCGACTTTTATGTGTTATTGCTTATCTTTATTTTCAGATTATATTATTATATTGGTATGATATGGGAATTCTTACTGAGCTGTAAAGCTCACACCCCTTCATCTTTCTTTTCTTCTCAGAGTTACAAGATGTCCATGGTTGGCTATGGTATGGATTTGTGAGTAGCGGATGCATAGATAGAGTACCGTTGATACCTGATCGGAGGATTGAAGGAATGTTAATTGTAATTATGCAAGTTTTATGAATTATTATTGAAATTAAATATTATGGTTGATAAGGTTGTAATGATTTAATTTGGCCTTGCATATTCTTTAGGACTTGCTCTAAGGAGTGTGCGGCCATCACGTATCCGATCCGATGTTGGATTCGGACGTGACAAAGTGGTATCAGAGCTTAGGTTTAAGATCACCAGAGATTATGAAGAGATATTAAAACTTTATGTAAGATCAATAGGATGTGACAAAGTGGTATCAGAGCTCAGATTATGATCATTAAGGATTATAATATAAGTGATTTAAATATTACAGAGTAATAACAGAGTTTAGGTTATGATCATTGGGGATTATGATATAAGTGATTAGGATTTGATAAAATGATATTGAGCTTAAGTTTAAGTCACTAAGATTATGAAGTGATATCAAAACTTTATGCATGATCAATAGGATGTGACAGAGTGATATCAGAGAATATGATAGAACAGTATTAGAGCTCAGGTTTAAGGTCACTAGGGATTGTCATATAAGTGATATCAAACTTTGGGATTATAATCAATAGAGTATGATTGATAATATCAGAGTTTAAGATTATGATCATTAAAGGTATGATAGAATGATATTAGAGTTTAGGTTATGATCACTAGAAAATATGATTTAAGTGGTATTTGAGTTTAAGGTTATAATTATTCAGAATTATAATTTTAGTGATATCTGAACTTAGGTTATGATCATGAGGAACATGATAGATATAAAAGAGAAGATTCAATACTTAGATTTTCAATCAATAGATATTAAGATGAAATTTATGCATATGTGGCATATGATATCTATAATAGAATTGACGAGTTATATCTTGGATTTCAATTAGTAGGGTGGCCTGAATATAAGAAGAGTTGACCCTGGAAGGAAGCGGGAGGTATTGATATGTTATGTTGAGTATACTCAATGATTTTGGAATGCTAAACTTATATGGAAGAAAATCATGATAACTTTTCTGATTTTGATGTTAATTATCTGAGCATTACAAATTTTAAATTTATCAGAAGAAAGTTAGGATATGATCTAAGAAGAAATTTCATCATATGAGAGAGAAATATTTTTGAGCATTGAACCTATAAAATGATCATATATGAAACTCAATCTTAGATGAAAAATATACTTGAATTTTATTATGAGAATATGAGATACATACTTGATGAAATCTTTGATTACTCAAAATATCATATTCTGAATATGATTCCTTGATCTTTCAAGTTGCATTGAATTTCAAGTCAAAATTTACTTTTCTAAGTGGATCAAAAGTATTTTGATATTGTTTTAAATTAAAGAAGAAAATTTATTTTGTCAAAATATGATAACAGGTTATGATGAAATCTTTAATAATTCGTATTACTATCTGTGGATTATTTTTTTTTTAATTTTTCTTGTGATTGTTGAAGATGGTGAAGTGTATTAATTATTCAAGTCAAAGTTTGGATTTTTTTTTAAATTGAACTAAGACATCTTGCTAGTGTTAAATTTTGAATGACTTATACAAGGGACAAGATTTTGTATGGATTTATTGATTAATATTAAGGGTTGTGATGAAGGGAGCTCTATAAGAAATAATCAAGTTGATTTTACTTAAGGATGTTGGCTTGAGTTCTTCTAGTTTGTCAAGTTAAATTAATTCTTTTAAAAAGGAAGATTGATTTAGAAATTATCTAAATGATTGTAAGATAAATCTAAGGTTAACTCCAATTGATTCTAGACATGTTGGATTCTTGAAGAGTGATGAAACTTATGCAATGATTTCAAACATAGAAAGTGGATCAAGATTTAATTTTTATATACTATACCCAAAGGTAGTAAAGATAAAGAAACTTAAAATTTTGCCCTAAGTCTTATATGAAATTTGAAGGTTGGATCTATCCTGGATTGATCTAACATATAAGGATATTTTTATCTTTGATAGACTTATATAATTTGATAAATTAAGATCAGAGTGCGCAGCAAAAGCATGGTGGATTAAATTGATTAAAAATATTAATCTTTTAAATCAAAAGATATTATGATGAAATACATTAGTTGCAAATAAGGAAAGATTTTATTAATAATGAAAGGATACTATAAATTTTGATCTAATCTGATCATAGCCGGATAATTTTTGTCAGTAGGTTGCTTCATTGTAGATAATACCAAGAAATTCTAGATATCTCAAATTTATTAACAGCTTGATAGTTCTGATATTAGTTCAAACTTAGAATGTCCTGACATAGATTTCATATTTTTTTTAAAATTTAATATTGTTACTTGGACTGATATAGAAGATTGAGGTTTTCTTAAGATGAGAGTCTACATATAAAATTTGTTGGAAGGTCAAAGAAGAAAGAAATCGATGATTGTGAAGAGTGCCCGATGTTTGACCTTTATTTATTTTTCTATCAAGGGTAGTCTGAGATAATTATGAATTTCGAGTGGAATGTATTAGACAAATAACGGTGGTATATTAATACAAGTCCAAAATGTTACAGTTCTTCAAAAAGTTGAGAAATCAATAAGAGGAGATGAATTTGAAATTTCAAATAATTTTTGTTATAACAAAATCATGAGAAATAAATAATATATAAGACATTATCGTAAGCTTGAGAATGACATAAAGAATGTATACTTTGAAATATGTATCTCGAACGACAAACTTAATTTCGAGGACGAAATTATTTGAAGGGGGAGAATGTAACACCTAACCTATTTGGGCCCTGGACCAAGCCCAAAGCCCATATAAAAAAAAATGGAACGAAGAAGACTTCTGCTGGGAGTCTTCTTCCACCCAAATCACCGGAGGAGAAGTCGAATCCGAGGGGGATTCGACCTCCCCTCCACTTTATGCGACCCCTTCTCCCCCTCCTCAACAATCCATGATGATCACCGGTCTCTCTCTCTCCTTGCTCCTTGTTTTCTCCAATTGAAGTCAAGGCCTCCCGTACTCGTGCTCGCCGAAAATTGGAGCCAACGACGCTGTTAAAGCTTGAGATAAGCCCTTCTCCTCCTTCCTCTCTTCCTTCCCCTCCTTTCCATGGCTTCATGCACCCTCGCGGCCTTCGAGATCGCCGAAAATCCATGAAAAGGGTGAATCCTGTTTTGCTCTATTTCGGCCAGACCCTTTCCTCTCTTTTTCGGCCACCGGTGCCATCGGTTGCGGCGTCTCATCCCTAGATAGGATCCTCATCCTTTACCTCTCTTCCCTGAAGGTATTGGCCGTCGGTGACCGACCAATGATCGAAAAATAAAAGAAAAAGTAGCGATCCCCTGTTTTTCCGATCTCTTCTTGATTTCTCGCCGGCCGAACCTTGCCGCCGGCCATTCCTTGCTCCACCGCCGCCTCCACCTGCTGTCGGACCTCCGACGAAACCGTCGCCCTCGTCGGAGCCAAGCTGGAGCCCCCTCGTCCGTCCCCTGTTTCGACCCAAGGGAGGCCGTGGGAAGAAAAGGAAAAAAAAAAAAGAAAGAAAAAGAAGAAAAAGAAAAGAAAAAGAGAAAAGAAAAAGAGAAAGAGAAAAATAAAATAAAAAAAAGAAGAGAGAGAAATTTTTTCTCTCTCCTCTCCTCCTTTCTTTCTCTTCCTCTCTCCTCTCTCTACATTCTCTCTCTCTAAATTCTCTCTCTAGACCTTTCTCTCTTTATGAATTTTATCTCTCTAGTGTCTTTCTCTCTCTGATTTCATCACGAATCCTAAGATAAAATTGATATAAAAATATGATGATCTGAGATTGCTCCGAAATTCGTGCAATATATTAGATTCTGATCCGATCTTTATTGGAAATTGATAACATCAATCATGGTTAATCCATATTGAGTCACCTTGATATGACTCTGATGATCTCGACCATGATTGCCTCATCGGAAGAATACGAAGATTCTCTCCCCACTTTCTCTTCTCTCTCTAAATTTTTCTCTCTTCATGAATTTTCTCTCTCTAAAAGTTTTATGGATCAGTGGAGGATCCAGATACTTAGACAAATCTTAATTTTGGTTAATCCTGAGAGTGATCCTAGATTTGTGTTATTAGGATTGATTATCGGATAATTTTCTCCATATATGATTTTTATATTTGATTAGGGTTATGAAGAGATGATTGTCTGCATATGATATCGAGTAGAATATTTTGTTAAAAAATTTATAAATCAAAGAAGAACATTGATTTCTGTGCTTGGATCAGTCACGGTAAAGGTAAGAATCCCTGTACATGATCATCATTATATATGTTATTTTACCATTGTTTTATCTCATTGATTTTGCATCGTTGGATTTGAGATCGATGAATTTGTTATATCTGAGACACTGTTATTTATTTATGTGATTTTGAGCATGAGTATGTTATATCAATACATATGTATCAGCGATTGATGGCATGATTATATATGACATATTTATTACACTGCAAAATTTGAATTGATTAATGAAGTCAAATATTATAATTTCATGAAAATGAAAAGAAAGAGAAATATGGTTTGGACTGGCCTTGTCATGTGGAATAGCCTGCCAGGAGCTTATGCCTGGACAGCCCCCACAGGCTTATGTGTGGAAGAATCTGATCCGAGAAAGATCATGAATGATTTGATCCGAGAAAGATCATGGCCACTTTGATCCGAGAAAGATCATGAATATTTCGATCCGAGGAAGATCATAAAAATCGATCCGAATGAAAGATCGTCGCATGATCCTGGTAGTCCAAAGCCAAAGCCAAAAAGAAAAGAATTAAAGACGATGTGATAATAGAAAAAAATAGAAAGATAAGACATGAAACAATCGTTGAATAAAATTTTTCATTCATTAACATATGATAATGCATCTCTTTTGATAAAACAGATAATCTATAAATGTTTGCAGTATTCTGGACAGTGAACATCGGCTTTTATGTGTTATTGCTTATCTTTATTTTCAGATTATATTATTATATTGTGTGATATGGGAATTCTTACTGGGCTGTTAAGCTCACACCCCTTCATCTTTCTTTTCTTCTCAGAGTTACAAGATGTCCATGGTTGGCTATGGTATGGATTTGTGAGTGAGTGGATGCATAGATAGAGTACCGTTGATACCTGATTGGAGGATTGAAGGAATGTTAATTATAATTATGCAAGTTTTATGAATTATTATTGAAATTAAATATTATGGTTGATAAGGTTGTAATGATTTAATTTGGCCTTGCATATTCTTTAGGACTTGCTCTAAGAGTGTGCGGCCATCACATATCCGATTCGGATATTGGGTTCAGGACGTGACACTTGCATGCTTCAAGTGCAGATGTGTGTGATGGTTTGTCCTAGTAGAAGTAGCAACTCTCTGAAAAAGGAGCAAGAACAAGAATCTGAAAAGAAAACATATCGCTGACTGAAGTGGGAGAAGAAAATTCATAATTCATGTCTCTTTAGAAAGAGGGTGTCTCATGATGGGAGATCACCACAGAGATTATCTGTGGAGCAAAAGACAATATATCACAAGAACTTGTTGACAAAATCTCATTTTAGGTATAGAAGCATCTTAGGCAGGTCATCACCCCCCTCTAGCTATGCCCTTGACCCTGACCACAAAGCATCACATAATCTACACCAGCTTAGACCCATCATAAACACTAAAAAAAGTTCAAAAACTAGCATTACAACTGAATATCTTGCATTACAGCTGAACATTGTTTTCTGTCAAATCATTAACCTAAGGCGCATGGTGTTTTGAGGTCTATAGACTCCAGCACAAGGCATTTAAATATTTTTAACTTATGCAAGATTTCTTATCTAGTTTTTCATAGTTGCAGTAACGAACATAAATAGGATGTCAGATATAAATATTTGTCAAATGAGTACACAAACAAATTTTATGGTTGAAGATAACCACCAAGGATTCCATATGTACCTTTAAGACAATTGAATTTGATGCATCTAGATACTTCAAAGTCAACTATAATCCTTAGTTTTAAAATCTAATAACTTATGGCTACTATTAAGTTACCATAAACGTTGGGTGGTGGAGCCTAATCCACCCAAACTGGTTATAAACAAGACCCAAAGAAGTCCAGAAAAGACTTCACAACGAAGAGGAGGCCTGCAGAAGGGCCTGGCCATCAGCAGGCCGGCCCGGCCCGCAGGAACAGCAGCAGGCCGCAGCACGCGGCCCAATGAGCAGATGACCCAACACGCAGGCGGGCCCAGCACGGACGCGCGTGGGCATGCATGGGCCGGCCCAGGTGGGGCACGGCGTACCGCGGTCCATCATGCCAGGGAGAAGAGCACAGTCCATGGGAGGTTGCATGGACCAAGCCTCGTTTCCACCCCCATTTCTCGGGGTCCACCGTGGACCAGCGAGTGTTTCACCCTCGTTTCTCACGGTCTATGGCATTTCTGTGGACCGACAGTGTGATCGAATGGCTAAGGCTTGATCTGGCGACAATTGGGCGCGATCTGACAGTTGGGACGGTGAGCGGCATTTGTTTTTTGCACGATCATGTGGCTATGGTTGTTTGTAGCTTAAATCCAATGGTCAGGGGTTATTTAGACTTGTAATGGACTCTTTACTCTGATCTAGGCTCGATTTGAGGCCTTTAAGGAGGCCTATAGGCAATAGAGAGTAGGATCGCCTGAGACAACAGACGGTGTTTAGCAAATAGCAACCAAAGTTTTTCAAGAGAGAAAAGAAAAAGAGGGAGAGAGATCAAAAGAGGGCTTGGGTCTTCTTGTGTGCTATCTTAGGGTACTTCCAGGTGTGAGAAGAATTTCTAGGAGGGATTTCATCTTCCTGTTAGGACTGTTTTGCATCCATAAGAGAGGAAAAAAAAGAGGTTCTTCTTTGTTCTCATCTCTTGTAAACTTTCTGTTTTATTCATAGTGAAAAGAGATTCTTCGAACCATATAAACCTCTTGTGTTTCGTGCTTATATATTTTATATTTTTCAAATTTTTCCTTCCCTTCTCCTGCGACTACCGTAATCTGCTGCACATCGCTACCTAACAATTGGTATCAGAACACCGGGCTTGAGGGAAAGAGTGGGAGCGATGGTAGAAAACAAAGGAAAAATCAAGATTGATAAGTTCGATGAAAAAGACTTCGATTTTTGAAAAATGCAGATTGATGATTATTTGTATCAAAAAAAGCTTCATCTACCTCTTGAAGGAAAGAAACCTGAAGACATGTTACAAGCAAATTTGGATTTATTGGACCGCCAAGCTCTGGAAAGCATTCGTTTGACGTTGGTCAGGAACGTCGCGTTCAACATCCTGGAGGAAAAGATGATAGCTGATTTGATGAAGGCTATATCTAACATGTATGAGAAGCCTTTGGCCTCCAACAAGATATGCCTTATGCGTCATCTATTCAATTTGAAGATGCTCGAAGGTGCATCTTTACTGATCACATCAATAAATTCAATATGATTACTAGTCAAATAAGCTCTGTTGATATTGATTTTGAGGATGAAGTTCATGCTTTAATTTTACTGTCTTCTTTGCCGAGAGTTGGAGTGCTACTGTGACAGCGGTGAGTAGTTCTTACGGCTCAAGCAAGCTGAAATTTGAAGAGGTTCGGAATCCGATTCTCAGTGAAGATATCAGAAGGAAAGAATCTAAAAAAAACTCTGGTTCTGTTTTGATCACTCAAGAAAGCAGAGGAAGGACTACACAACACAACAAAGACCGTGGGAGACCCAAGTCTAAACAAAAGAGCCAATAAAGACTGAAAGGTGATGGCTGTTGGCACTGCAGCAAAAAAAGGTACATTAGAAAAAACTACTGGATAAGAAAAGATAAAGGACAGAACGAGGAATCCTTCAATGGAGCAACAGAAGCAACTGCTGATGCTCTGGTCCTCAGCATAGACAGTCCGATGGAGTCATGGGTCCTAGACTCTGGAGCTTCATTTCATTCCACTTCACAAAAGGAGTGTATGTTGAATTACACTGTCGGAGATTTCGGAAAGATTTATCTTGCTGATGATGAGCCGTTGAATGTTGTAGGAAAAGGTGATGTGCATATAAAGAGGCCGAACCAGTCGGTATGGAAGCTAAAAAATGTCAGGCATGTCCTAGATTTAAAAAGAAATCTGATTTCAGTTGGACAGTTGGATGCTGAGGGATATATTACGACTTTTGTTGGTGGCTCTTGGAAGATCACTAAAGGTGCTATGGTGGTAGCACGAGAAAGCAAGATGGGTACCCTCTACATGACGAGTAATGTCAAAGATTCAGTGGCACTGGCAGACTCAAAGTTGTGGCATTGCAGACTGGATCACATGAGCAAGAAAGGAATGCAAGTACTGTTGAAGAAGGACAAACTGATAGGTCTAAAGTTTCTTGATGTTGGTCTCTACGAGGATTGTATTTTTGGGAAACAAAAGAAGGTCAGTTTCTCCAAGACTGGCAAAACACCAAAGACAAGAAAATTGGAGCCTATAGACAGACGTGTAGGGTCCCTCTCCTATCACATCCCTTGAAGGCTCGCGATACTAGTGACGTTCATCGATGATTCTACCAGAAAGGTATATATGGATTTATTTTCTGAAGAATAAATCTGACGTATTTGTTACTTTCAAGAATTAGAAGAGTTTGGTAGAGAATGAATCTAATGAAAAAATTAAGTACCTGAGATCAGACAATAGAGGCGAATATAACAGCACCAAGTTCAAAAAGCTCCACACAAAAGTGGAATCAAGATGGAGAAGACCATCTCGAGCACATCACAGCAAAACGGGATAGCTGAGCGTATGAACTGGACCTTGAACGAGAGAGCCAGGAGCATGAGGATTCATGCTGGTTTGCCCAAGATGTTTTGGGCTGAGATAGTTAGCACTGCTGCCTATCTATTAAACAAAGGTCGCTCCGTTTCTATTGATAACAAGCTACCAAAGAACAGTGGACAAAAAAATCAGTAAATTTATCTCACCTGAAGGTCATCGGCTGTGTCTCTTATGTGCTCATCAATGCTAAAGGAGAGACAAGCTCGATGCTAAATCAAAGAAGTGCTTCTTCATTGGGTATGGCACTCATGAATTTGACGACAAGTTCTGGAGCGAGCAGGACATGAAAATCATCAGGAGCAAGGATGTGATCTTCAATGAAAGAAGACTCTACAAAGATAAGGATGTTCCTGACAGGTAGGAAAGCCAGTCAAGGAGAATGAACAGATCGAGTTAGAAGGTATCACAGAGAATGATATTGTCAAGAGAGCTAATGAAGATCCTGAACCAGAGTCAGAGATATCTCAGCTAAAGAGATCCATGAGAATCTCAAGACCACCAGAAAGATACTCACCTTCTCTTCATTATTTATTGTTGACAGATGGCGGTGAACTGAATGCTACGAAGAAGCTGTGGAGAGCAAAGATTCACTCAAGTGGGAGCTGGCAATGAAGGACAAAATGCAATTCTTGAAGAAGAATTAGACTTGGGAGCACAGCACACTACCGAAAGGAAAGAAGGCTCTACACAACAAGTGGGTTTACAAGATCAAGGAAGAGTATGATGGTAGCAAGAGGTACAAGACCAGATTAGTTGTTAAAGGCTTCCAATAGAAAGAAAGCATCGACTACACTGAATTTTTTTCTTCTGTTGCTAAGCTCTCTACTACTAGAGTGATTCTAAGCATAGTAGCAATGAAAATTTATACTTAGAACAGTTAAATGTTACTACTGCTTTTCTGCATGATGAGATAGATGAAGACATATATATGCAGCAGCCTGTTGGCTTTGTAGTTCTTGATAAAGAAGATCTTGTGTGTAAGTTGAGAAAGAGCTTGTATAGTTTAAACAGATCCCTAGATTATGGTATAAGAAATTTGATGGATTCATGACTAACAATAGTTTTGCAAGGTGCAAGGAGGATCATTGCTGTTATTACAGGATACTCGATGATAATTTTATTATCTTACTCTTGTATATTGATGACATGCTGATAGCCGGACCAAACATGTAAGAGATTAAAAGATGGAAAAGAAAGCTGTCAAGAGAGGTAGCAATGAAGGATATGGTGTAGCAAATTAGATACTTGGACTGAGAATCGAAAGAGACAGAGTGGCAGGCATATTGAAGCTGATTCAAGGAAGCTACATCGAAAAGATGCTGGATGGGTTTAACATGACAGATGCAAAGCCTGTGAAGACACCTGTGGCCAGTCATTTCAAGCTTTCAAAGGAACAATCATCCAAGGATGATGATGAGCTGAAGAGAATGGCAAGAATTCCTTATGCTTCAGTGGTTGGCAATTTGATGTATGTGATAGTTTGTACGAGATCCGACATTGCACATGCAGTGAGAGCTATGAACAGGTACATGGCCAATCTGGATGAGCAACATTGGAAGCTGTGAAGTGGATCCTGAGATACTTGAAAGGTACCAAGGATATCGACTTATACTACAGGAGGGGCAGTCAAACACTACAGGGATTCGTGGATGCAGACTTAGGTGGTGATGCCGACACCAGGAGGAGCACGAATGGGTATGTATTTATCATTGACGGGACAGTAGTGAGTTGGATTTTACAGTTGCAAAAGATTATGGCTCTTTCTACTACCAAGGCAAAATATATTGCTATCACAGAAGCCAGCAAGAAGATGATTTGGCTACAAAATTTACTGAAATGACTGAGTAGAGAGTGGAGTTGTAGTGTACTATTCAGTGACAGTCAGAATGCTATTTATCTTATAAAGAATCTCATGTTCCATGCGAGAACAAAGCATATACAGCTTAGATATCACTTCATCAGGATATTGCTTGAAGATGGAAGTTTGTCACTAGAAAAAATTCAGAGCTCGAAGAATTCAGCTGATATGCTCATCAAGATAGTCATTGCAGAGAAATTGGGGCTATATATGACCTCAATTGGCCTTCGAAGCTAGTTGAATGGAGACGTCGCACAGAATACTAACTTACATTATGTAAATTTATTTTTTTTATTTCAGGTGGATGTATGTTTGGATGTCTTAGTATCCAAGTGGAAGAATTGTTGGGTGGTGGAGCCTAATCCATCCAAACTGGATATAAACAAGACCCAAAGAACCCAGAAAAGACTTTACAGCGAAGAGGAGGCCTGCAGGAGGGTCTGGCCATCAGTAGGCCAAGGGTACGGCCCAGCCCGCAGGAACAGCAGCAAGCCGCAGTGCGCGGCCCAGTGCGGGCATGCGGGGGCCGGCCCAGGTAGGGCATGACGTACCGCAATCCATCGCGCCAAGGAGAAGAGCGCGGTCCAAGGGAGGCCGCGTGGACCAAGCCTCGTTTCCACCCCCGATTCTCACAGTCCATCGTGGACCAATGAGTATTTCACCCTCGTTTCTCACGGTCTATGGCATTTCTGTGGACCGACAGCATGATCGAACAGTTGAGGCTTAATCTGATGATAATTGGGTGTGATCCAATGGTTGGGACGGTGAGCGGTGTTTGTTTTTTGCGTGATCATATGGCTATGGTTGTTTGCGGCTTAAATCCAACGGTCAGGGGCTATTAAGACTTGTAATCGGACTCTTTACTCCGATCTAGGCTCGATTTGAGGCCTTTAATGAAGCTTGTGGGCAATAGAGAGTAGGATCGCCAGAGACAGCAGACGGTGGTAGCAAACAGCAACCAAAGTTTTTCAAGAAAGAAAAGAAAAAGAGGGAGAGAAATCAAACGAGGGCTTAGGTCTTCTTGTGTGCTATCTTAGGGTACTTCCAGGTGTGAGGAGAATTTTTAGGAGGGATTTCATCTTCCTGTTGGGGCTGTTTGGCATCCAGAAGAGAAGAAAAAAGAAAGGTTCTTCTTTGTTCTCATCTCTTATAGACTTCCTGTTTTATTCATAGTGAAAATATTATTCTATGCGGCTGTAGACATAGGAGCAAGAGACTTCGAACCACGTAAACCTCTTGTGTTTCGTGCTTGTGTGTTTTATATTTTTCAGATTTTTTTTCCCTTCTCGGACGGCTACTGTAATCCGCTGTGCATCGCTACCTAACAATAAAATCCAAAAAACAAAAGTATTTGAGTAGAACAACGAGATGAACATGTACCTTCCCATGGCTCCAAATGCATTTGCAAGGCATTGGCATGTGTCTATTGAATCCTCATGGTATGGCCCGAATGAGAAATCAATGATGTCTTTCGCAAGTGCTAGCATCTTCACAGCCGATTGCGGCTGGTCCATCTCCAAGTATGCCTGTCCCAAATGCTTATAAACAAAACCCAACCCAAAATGCTTTGGGCCAAAGCAGTTCTTCAGCTTCTCAATTGCACTTTCCAAATATGGAACTGCCTGGGGCACTCTTTTTGTCACAAGAAGCAACCACCCCATCCTTGCCATGATGCTCCCCTCAAGGTGTTGCTCCTGTGGAAGCTTCTCAAGCATTGCAAGAGTCCGTTTCATTAAAGATAAAGCCATTTCAAATTCATTCATCGTCTCATACAGCATAGATATATCTGCATATGCCTCAGCAATCTTTGCAGGAGAGGCTGAACCTTTCTTGTCGAGAATACCACAAGCAATTTCCAAACACCTCCTTGAGTCCCCAAACTTCTCTTGGCAACACAAGGCTTTTGCCATAGAGACAAAAATGAATGCCCGAGTCTCACTCTCCTTTTCAGACCGCTGAATCACTCTTTTAAGAGTGTTCATTGCCTCCTCCACCCTACCTAATGCAATTTGAATATTGGCCGCATCGATTTCCAACTCAAGCAATTCAGTATCCAATCCTGAACTCTCGAAGACCCTCCTTGAGAGCTCGTTCTGCTCCAACGCTTCCTTATCCTTCCCCAAACCAGTATAGATAACCCCAAGAAGCCGCCGAACCGGGACCACCTCTGCAGAATCCATCCCAAATTGGGCCTCATAAATCTCCAGCGCCTTCAAACACAACGCCAAGGCCTCCTCAAAATCCAACACTACAGTGCAAGCCTCTGCCAAATCCTTATAGGCAGTGCCCAATTCCCGACTACTATGCTCCAAGGTCGACTTTTTAAGCTCAAGAGACTTTCGTAGGTTAAGCAAAGCTTCCCTTCTTCGGCCCATTGCGGTCTTCGTACTCGCAAGCTGGATCTGGACGGCGATGCTCACCAATCTAACTTCAGAATGGCTGCAACTTCCAAATTCCAGCCTATCAAGAATCTCATCAGCCGCGTTCAATGACTCCAAGCTATCGTCGAACCTCTGGAGCTTGCAAGCAACCGAGCCCATCAAGCGAAGAGCTTTCACGACCGAGAGCGACCATCCCCCATCCCTCTTCTCGAAAATCTTCAGAGCTCTAAGGGCAAAGTCGAGAGCTTTATGGGCTTCCTCGAAGCCTGGAGAGTCTAGACGCTCGCCCGCCATCAGGCAGGCCGCACCGAGCCTCTCGTCGCTCTCGTCGAGAGAGGATTCCATGTCTTTGAAGGCGGCGAGGAGTTCCTCTGAGGTGGTGGCGGATTCGAGAGCTTCTAGGAGATTGGATGCTCTGATCTCTGAATGGCGAGAGGGGATAGGAAGGAAGATTAGGGAAAAGGTTTGGGTGGCGCGATGTGGAGGGCATTTCGAGAAGGGATGGGAGTTGGGGAGAAGTGGGTGGGAATTGGAGGTGGGGTTGAGATGGGGAGGAGAGAGGAGGGATGGGCGTCGCGGAGAGAGGTGAGAGAAGAGATTTGTGACGAGATTTCGGGAAGAGAGGTTGGATTCCGTGACGGCAGAGAGGAGAGAGGAAGAAGCTCTTCTCATGGCTCGGAGGAGGGACGAGGGCTCCTCTGCGAAGAGACTCCGAATCGTAAAACTCTTTATGTACCCAAGAGGGGGCGGGTCGATGGTTTGCAGGACCGGGTCCGGACTAGAACAAGCATCTAAAAATTAGTTTAATATATTTGCTGGTGTGTAAAGTTGAAGGCGCGACTGTGAATAATATCAAGATACAGAGAGTCTAAATCATACCACATTTGCATCGAGAAAGTTATATTCAATAAAAATGTGTAATTATAAAAATTTTAATCAATGATTTATGATCAATCTGTCTAAATAAAGTTGTTTACTCATTTTTATTTTACTAAATTAAATCTTATGCGTATAATGCATGCGGAAGGAAAACAAAGTTGCGATGCGTGTATGTGATTGATGATAGATATGCAGCTTTCTTGTTGTACAGCCGGGAGTTCAGAGTTTGAGTTGGGGCGGGTGCGGGTGGGCGGGGGGGCGAGGGGAGATAAAAGAGAGCGGAAATTGGGAGTTTTAGATATTATTAAGCATCATTTTTGTTTTATTTATTTTTAAATTAAAATTAAAATTTTATTTTTATTTAAATTTTTAAAAATATAATTATTAATAAAATATAAATATGATAATGATGGCTAAGACAATTGTAATAGTAGCAAAGATATTAAAATCTATAGTGGTGATAACGACGATAATGGTTATGACAGTGGAGATCCTGATAATATGGTAGCGACCATAATGATAATGCTGGTAGCTAGTATGGCAAAGGCTATGATATTAATGGTTGTGTATAGCCAAAATAAGAGTCGAAAAGATTTTGGGCTGGAGATGGGTCAATATTTAACCCAATCTGAGCTCTAACATGAAGTCGGAATCCAAACCAAGTCAGAATTTGAGCTATAAAGCAAACTCAAGATTGATGCAGATCCGACCCTAAAGGCCCAACGCGAACCTAAATTTGACCACATCCTGAGCTAATTTAAGTCTGAAATCTGACGTAATGATATTTCAATTTTTGTTGGTGAGCCCAAGCCTAAACTAAGTCATTCGTCCTAATTCTATCGGACAATTGAATCTATCCTTAATTTTCTTGATTGGTCAACACCTAACCCGTCATAATTTTCCTAGGCTTTGAGACCCTTCTCTCTTTTGTCTCTTCACCTCTCTCTACCTATCTTGCTTTTGTCGAGTTTCTTTCCAACTTGATGTCTATTACCTTGTCACTTCCCCCTCTGATCATTGCCACTTCCCCCTCTGATCATTGCTAGTGGTTGGTCCAAGCAAGGCAATGCGATCATCCTTTTGTTGGCTGACGATGGTGCTAAAAACCATCAATATGATTGTTCATGGGTTTATTTTTCACATGAAAGAAGGATTTACCTTCCTTCACACATATGCACTATTGGATCATCAATGGCTTACTTTAAGATCGATACTACTGGATAAATAAAAGAGTTTAAAGTGCTTTGAAATCCGTATGATGTATGATCCAATGATAGTTTCATGCGAAGGAAGGTGAATCCTTCTTTTGAGTGAAAGATAGTCCCTAGTCCCCAATATGATACCTCTCTGCCTCTAAGGACTCTATCGAATATTCTTCTCTATATGATGGCATGATATCTCTATTCTTCTCTCCTCTTTTTATGGTGGTGAACAAAGTGGGGCTTCACCAGGACTTGGCTTGAAGTTACCGATTATCTCCAATATTACAATTAAGGGTATTGCCTATTTGGAGATTTTTTTATGTTGGATCAAAAATAAATTTATTTTAAATAATTTTCAAATATGGATTGAACCTCATTCCATATTGAATGATGCTTCATGCTTTTACTCCTTGTTTATTGCATAAAAATTATATTTTTCAAAAAAATAAATAATTAATTATAGAAGCTATGGAATAATTGATGGCACCAAAGGGAATAATTAACTAGATGAGAAGATATTTAATAATATTTATTATTTACTGAGATGAGGTATATTGGCCATCTTTATTTCTTTTGCTACCATCAGATTTTGAAGCCAATTATTCTTTGATATAAGATTTTATTGAAGCTTTTGCATATGTATCTAGGTCTCATGATTTTTGTTTAGCAATAAAAATTGGTGTTTTTTTTTTAAAAAAATTCTCTACCTTACATGTGTGTAGGAGCCAATCTATACAGAACGTGGCTACTCTATTCTTGTCTGATGAAGAGTTAGTCTGTTGGCAGAGCAACCCATTGTCATGTTCTTATCCTGTTTGGTTGGTGATTGCCACCACTTCTAATTTTGGCTTTTGGAATGGTGAGGTGCCTTTTGAACTCTTGATGCGCTGCACTGCCATATATAAGTTGATCTTGTGAGCCCCTCATGATTGTGATCAAGCCATGAAGTAAGGACCTATTTGGATATACCTATTAGATTAGACTGAAAATCCCACAAGAATCGAGCTTATTGGCCTACCGGCTTGCATCTCCATGAGGCTATCTAAATACCAACCTTTGGACTACAAGAAGAAAAAAGACCTCCATGGTTATTTCTTTTCTTCACACGGGACCTGAAGTGGTAGGTGTTTAGTTGATGAACTCATGCTTAGATTGGTGGTGCAAACTGTCGGTGCGAGAATTCATCTCGCATCGGGATGCTGGAGTTGATGGTGGAAAGAGTCTCCCGGGTGTATGACCTGCAGAAAAGTCTTAACCGAAGATGGCTCTGACGAAGACTCTTCGACGCTCAAGTCAGAACTCTCGTTCAACAAAAGGAGAAGCGTGAGAGGTAGAATAACAATGTATCTTATTTGATTGTCCTCTTTGAGTCTCTTTTATAGTAGAGAGTTTGAGCTTCAGTTGGTACAATCTCGCATGATTAGGACGTGATTCATAGGGCATGAGATTGTTGTGTAAGATTTTCGGGATGCAGTGATTGTGGTTGCCTTATCAGTCTAGAGATAGTTGTTGCCTGATAGACATGGTATTTCAAATGAAATTGCCAATTGGAGACTATCAAGAGTTAGTCAGTGACAACTAGGGGTCGGTCACCTTAGAGCATTACCAAATAGGAGCATTTAGAAATGCACGATTGGTCGGCTGATGAAGGATCATCGACAATAATATACAGTAATTACCAAGTAGCTGTCAGTGGAGTCTTGCTCGCTTGAGAGGCAAGACTCAGGTCAGGCAGTTGCAAAGGGCTAGCTTGGTGAAGGTAATGGCCGACCTTGAATCAACACAGTGTTACTGTTGACAGGCTTGTCTAGCGTAAATACTTTGGGTCCTGGGCCTTTTCATATAATCGGCCCATACAGAATTTTGCCCAACACATACCCCCTACTCTTGAGTTCAGTTTTAGTCTGGTGAAGGGAGTACACTTGTCTTCCTTAGGCCGAGGATGTGAAACATCTCTTCAGTTGATGGGACATATGCAACTTTTGGGACAAAAGTACGGCGGCATGACTTGAGTCATCAGAGTAGAATTAAATGGACGTTGCTTCACCTCCTCTTTTTTGAATTGTGATGCTGATTTGCACAGCTGGCGGCAGCAATCGACCAAGTAGAGAGGTACACGTGTACTACGTCTTGTAACTTGTTTGGAGAAAAAATGATTTGATATCCTGGCATTATCTTCTACTGGCTATAAATATTTGCCCCTAACTTTTCTAACTACTGCCAGGCTCTTCGACTCCTCCTACCTTTCTTCTCCATTATCACAGCTTTTTGGAACAAGAAGCCTTTCTTCTTCTTCCACAGCACACTATTCAGAGGGATTTTTAGAGGTCTCAATGATTGCTCCACTTCTTTTATCTCCTTCCTTTGTTCTTAGGTGGATTTTCTTTCTTGTCCATCTATTTCCCTATTCCTCTTTTTTTTTTTCTTTAAACAGCCCTCTAGCCCTTTTGTTTGGGGATGGCCGAACAGAGTGAACTTGGACCCAGCGACTATGGTTCTGTGTTGAATCCGAATGATTTGAGCTGTATGGATTTGGTACGGGATCCCTCCTAATTTT
This sequence comes from Elaeis guineensis, assembly GCF_000442705.2. Taxonomy (NCBI): domain Eukaryota; kingdom Viridiplantae; phylum Streptophyta; class Magnoliopsida; order Arecales; family Arecaceae; genus Elaeis; species Elaeis guineensis. The sequence continues at coordinate 97,097,999 of NC_026003.2, forward strand.
GATCTCGAACTCTCTAGAGCAAGCGAGCGTGTAGATAACCCACCCCTCAATCAGCTTGCCATATATTAGGAAGCCCTCTGGATGGATTGAAGGCTTTCCATTCATCCTTGACATCTTTTATTTTTATGGTTTGTCCTTTTGTGCCATTGTTCCAAACTCCTTTAGGTTTGTGATAGATTTCTTGATCCTTTGTATCATGACTAGTGTCCAACCATCTGTTACTCTTTTTCACTCCTTTTTCATCATTAAGAGGCATCCTCGCTCCAAGGATTGGTAGTATTTTTCTTTTCAAAGGAGAGTTTCTCCTCTGATCAAGGGTGCTTCTACTTCTGTTCATGGGTGGAAGGAGTGGTTCTTGTTAGTATCTAACTCTTCAGTGAAGAATTGAAACTTGCGGAGCTGGAGTCAGCTAGAGGCTTCAGCATCCAATATCCCAAAGTTGGGGGCTGAGGAAGAGGGTCATTTTAGAACTCTCAGAGACTTCAAGGTTCCCTTAGTTGATGAGTTGGTGTCCGATGAGACCCTCTTTAACACTGAACTTAGCTAGGTTGTCCCCAAGGATGAGTACTATAGTTATCCATCTTATTTGTCTTTTCTTTGAGGTTGCTGATCGAGCTTGACTGTTTGTAGAAATGAGGTCTGAGGACATCGTCAAAATGAAGTGAAACCTTTCAAAAAAGAGGAAGGTTTCCGCACCCGAAGGTGCCTCCAAGAAGCCAGTGACCTGTCGAGGAAAGGCTATGGACGAGTATGGCTCAATGGTCGAAGTCAGAATTATCTTGGGGACTGCCATTCCTGCAAGTCTGACTTCATTGGCTCCAATCCTAATTTATGTGGTTGCTCCAGTGCCGGCGTCTCCACCACCAGTGATTCTTTTGCCCACTACTTCGACGCCTTTGCCCACTGCTATGGCACCTTTGCCCACTGCTTCGATGCCTTCTCGCGAGACTAAGGCTCAGTCTTCCTCTGCTCAGCTTTCCACTGCTGCAAGCTCAAGTAGCAAGCCTCCTCCGTCTGGCAAAACTGATCCTGACACCCGTCTCACCTTCATTCCTGAGGATGCAACCCTTGAGGATTGGAGGGTTATCAAAGAGCTGGCTAAGAAGTCGATGCTTCTTGTGGAATTAAAGAGTATCGTCGGAATGGACTTCGACAACCTCCAACAGTACTCCATGACCTGCGTGTACCAAGTGTCATTCCTATCCCCTATTTTATTCTTTGGCTTCTTTTCTTGTCTTTTTATAGATCGTGATTTTCCAGCAGGTGCTCCACCTTTTGGTTGACACTTTGAACTACACGTGTAAGAAAGAGATCCACCGAGCCTTGTGCTGAAAAGCTGAATCCTATGCCACAGCGGATGCGGCCAAGGTAGAGGTCGATAGGCTGAGGGAGTCCCTCAATAAGGCTTTTGCTGGAGGTGGAACTTCAGACAGCCATTGCAAAGCTTATCAAGGTTGAGCAAAAAGCCAAGGAGCAGATTGCTAAGGCCAAGGAGCAACCAAGACCTAAGTTGTCTAGGTTAGGCGGGAGGCTGAAAAGAAAATTATCGAGGCCCGCCCGACCAGCGATGGAATCTTTCAAGGCTTCGAAGGATTTCAAATAGAAATTGGCTTAGGTGGTTGGCAGTTTTAAGGCATCGGAAGAATTTCACATTGCTCAAATTGCATTTGGTCAAGATTCCTTCAATGTGGGGCATGAGAATGGATTTGAAGAATGCCGTCACCTTGTCACCACTTGACTTCCTGATGTCGACCTCTCCTTTCTGGATGAGAGCGAGGATGAGGATGAGGAGGAGGCCTGATAAGTACATTAAATATACCTGTAAAAGCATCAATTTATTAATTAATTCATCTTTATTTTTTAAAAATTAATACTTCTATTTATCTTTTGTAGAAAAGATGATCGCCAATGCAAAGAGCTTAATTCACAGGTAAAAGGACTCAAATTGAGAACAAATCGGACTCAAAATGGATCCCAAATAAAGATCCAAAGGTGGCTCAAATTCAAACCAAATTGAGCTCAAAATCAATCCAAATTGACTCAAAAATCAAGCTCAATTAGCATTCGGTTCATCATGGACCAACCGGTTGGTCCATCGATAGTCCACAGAGAAGGTCAGTGGTCCACGTCATGGTGCACAGTGGGCGGCCTTCTTTTGCGCATTGATCAACGACTGAGAGGGCTCCAGAACACCCGATCAATAGCTAGAAAAACTCCATTCCATAACAAGCGATGGTGGCCCACTCCTTTAGCGTGATCGAATGGCTATGAACGATTCAAAGGTGCCATCCGACGGTCTTGGGAGCTGCCAGCTGGGAGAACAAACTAGATGCTCTTCTTTGCACCATCCGATGGTCTAGAACAGATATTGAACATGATCGAACGACTAATATTGATTCTTGATTTGATAAGGTGATGTTTTGGCATGATTTGGGATGTTTAAACAAAATATGACGACCAAAAATTAGGATTTCGCTTGGGCCACATTAAGGACATGGGATGGAGAAGTTTAACACAGCCAAGAGTCCTAATACATAAGAAATCAAGAGATGGATTATGTTTATGACTTTGAGAGATTATGAAGGCTATAAAAAGGGGTCCAGAAAGAAGAGAAAAAAAAGAGAATAAAAATTGAAAAAAAATTACAAAAAAAAAGAAGAGAGGAAGAAGGGAGTGGCTCTATGCGCGGCTAGCAGCCTTCATTTTCAGAAGAGTAGATAAAGTTCTTCAATCCAGATTTATATTTTATTTTCTGATCTTATTGTGTATTCTTTTATTATGCAATCAACTATTTAAATATTATAAAATTTTTTCTTTTGAAATGATATTGAATATTTAGCAAACATGAATAGTTTCTATGATTTTATTCATGTGTTCAAATAATAGTTTTCATTATTTCATGAGATGAATTTTTGAATAGTTTATGACTACGTAGAGATGAGTCGTAATCTAAGGATATGATTCATGCTCAGTGAGATAAGCTATACTCAAAATTTAATCATAAATTTATCTTTTTCTAATCACTAAGGCTTATAGTTTTTAGTGATCTAGATTGCTTTAATTATACAAATCTGTGATTAAATGATGGATTCGAAAACCTGAGTGTTGCCCAGCTATGCAACCCAAGAGGAGGGGGTGAATTGGGTTTCTAAAAAATTTTAAGCCCAACAGATTACTTATGAAGAACAAAATAAAGACTTTAATTCAATATTAATTACCTAAGGCAGGAATGCAAGAATATAATAAAGAAATAAAGTGAAGCGATAAAGCACACCACAAACACAAGGATTATAGTGGTTCGGTGCTAACCTTGCACCTACATCCACTCTCCAAGCTCCTACTTGGGAATTTCAATCCACTATACTTTGTATTCAACCCGAATACAAAACGTCGGAAACTCCGACACTAGCTATCCCAAGCTAGATCACTTGTTTTTCGGGTACAAGTAAACCCAAAATACTCCGATTTCAGGTTCGGATCAATCTTTCTTGTTTTGGAAATCCTCCAAAAATAAGAACAAAAACTCACAAAGAGTTAGAAAATTTTGAGCACAGATTAATACAATAACAGCTCCTTAAATGAGCGAATATAACAATAAAAGCTTTACTCAAATGAAGAACCCCTTTTTCGAATTTTCTCAAAGTGGATGAACGCTTGAATGCTTGAGAAGAGGTTGATTGTTGATTGAAGATCTCTTGAAAGCTTTGAAACGATCTCTAGATCAAGGTTGAAACAATAGGCGTGAAGAATTCTCTCCTTGAAAGCTCTTGCTTTTCTCTTTCACATTCTCTCTGGTATATTGTGGATCCTCTCTCTTTTTTTTTTTGAATTTTTGTTGATCTCAGGCTTTTTCGTGCAGATTTCGGATCCTCTCTTCTGTTCTTCTCGTTTTTGATTTCACGTTTGATCCGCTATTTAATCTGTAATTTTTTTCACCATTTTAAGCATTTTGTAGCATTAAAGCAAGAGAAAATAATTTAGGTAGATAAAGAGCCGTTAGAGCAATTTTAGGAAGCATAAATGGCAATTAAAACGGGCAAAAAAATAGCCGTTGCTGACATTTTCCGTCGCAGGGGTCGACTCATGAGTCGACTCATGCATCAGGAGTCGACTCATGAGTCGACTTCTGTTGCACAGACCAGAAAGTCTGATTTCTGGATTTTTTGGCTCAAATCAGCAGAGGTCGACTCATGAGTCGACTCATGCCTTGTGGGTCGACTCATGAGTCGACTCACAGGTCGTGCTAAGTCAAAAATCCAGCGTACCATGGGAATTTTTTGCGTGCCATTCAGCTCATAGTGCCATGAGTTGACTCATGAGTCGACTCATGCACTTCAAACCTTCATAACTTCAAAAATATAAGTCCAAACACAATGAAATTTTTACCAATAGATTTCAAATCATTTGTTCTACCAAATGGTACTATCAAATCAAGATTTTAGTGAAATTATGATTTTGTCCTTGAAGAGCATAAGGACTTTTTCATTTTAAAATTATTTGTATCCCTTCAATCTGCTTTGTAATCATCAAAATCAATCTAGGAGCAACAATCTCTCCCTTTTTGATGATGACAAAATATTTGAACAAAAATATTTATGTTAATGCATTAATTTCAAAAGAATCCATTATAGGTGTATATGCTTGAAAAGAGTATGATTCTTTTGGCATGTAATATAAATGCAAAAATAGTTTGTCCATTTTCTTAAAGATTTGAAAAGGTATTAGATATTTTGAGTTTAAGATATATCAGAGCAAGAGAAGAGAAATAAATTTTGCAATGTATCAGAGCAAGAAAAATAATTTTTTTTTTTTTTTACAATGTTATCAAAAAGATTTTACAATGTATCAGAGCAAGAAAATTTTATAATATATCAGAGAAAATTTCACACTGTATTAGAGCAAATGTCAGAGAAAATTTCACACTGTATCAGAGCAAATGTCAGAGAAAATTTCACACTGTATCAGAGCAAATGTTATAATTTATCAGAGAAACCTTCACACTGTATCAGATTAAATTTTATCATGTATCAGAGCAAGTTAAAAGAAATTGTAGGGTGTATCAGAGTAAAACAAATTTCTTAAGATGTATCAAGGTGAATAAAATTTCAAAAGATGTATCAGAGCAAGTTTGAATTTTGAAATATATCAGAGCATATAAAAAAAATACTTATTTGCATTGTACTTATGATTTTGCTTTTGATGGATGGCTTTTTGTTTAATTTCTGTCTGATACCAAAT